>NW_027361707.1:63592500-63595000 GCF_039654945.1 Dendrobates tinctorius | reverse complement strand
TCAATAGTTTTGGCAACAGCTGTACATACATGCTTCATATATACTACATTTATACAACATACATACATACTACATGTATTCTACATTCATACAACATACATACATGCATACTACATACTACATATATACTACATTCATACAACATACATACATACTACATATATACTACATTCATACAGCATACATACATAATACATAATACATAGATACTACATATATACAAAATTCATACAACATGCATACATACTACATGCTACATACATACTTCATATATACTACATTCATACAACATACATACATACTACATATATACTACATTCAAACAACATACATACATGCATACTACATACATACTACATATATACTACATTCATACAACATACATACATACTACATATATACTACATTCATACAACATACATACATGCATACTACATACATACTACATATATACTACATTCATACAACATACATACATGCATACTACATACTACATACATACACTCACTGGCCACTTTATTAGGTACACCTGTCCAACTGTGTGTTAAGACTTAATTTCTAATCAGCCAATCACATGGCGGCAACTCAGTGCATTTAGGCATGTAGACATGGTCAAGACAATCTCCTGCAGTTCAAACCGAGCATCAGTATGGGGAAGAAAGGTGATTTGAGTGCCTTTGAACGTGGCATGATTGTTGGTGCCAGAAGGGCTGGTCTGAGTATTTCAGAAACTGCTGATCTACTGGGATTTTCACGCACAACCATCTCTAGGGTTTACAGAGAATGGTCCGAAAAAGAAAAAAAATCCAGTGAGCGGCAGTTCTGTGGCCGGAAATGCCTTGTTGATGCCAGAGGTCAGAGGAGAATGGGCAGACTGGTTCGAGCTGATAGAAAGGCAACAGTGACTCAAATTGCCACCCGTTACAACCAAGGTAGGCAGAAGAGCATCTCTGAACGCACAGTGCGTCGAACTTTGAGGCAGATGGGCTACAGCAGCAGAAGACCACACTGGGTACCACTCCTCTCAGCTAAGAACAGGCATCTGATGGCTACTTTCAGCAGGATAATGCGCCATGTCATAAAGCTCGAATCATCTCAGATTGGTTTCTTGAACATGACAATGAGTTCACTGTACTCAAATGGCCTCCTCAGTCACCAGATCTCAATCCAATAGAGCATCTTTGGGATGTGGTGGAACGGGAGATTCGCATCAGGGATGTGCAGCCGACAAATCTGCGCCAACTGTGTGATGCCATCATGTCAATATGGTCCAAAATCTCTGAGGAATGCTTCCAGCACCTTGTTGAATCTCTGCCACGAAGAATTGAGGCAGTTCTGAAGGCAAAAGGGGGTCCAACCCGTTACTAGCATGGTGTACCTAATAAAGTGGCCAGTGAGTGTACAACATGCTAGAGACATACAACATACATACTACATACATACTATATACAATACATTCATATAATACATAAATATAGACATACAGTACATATAACATAGAGTACATACTCACCATCACTTGTCACTTTGATCCCCGAAGCCAGTGACATCTGTGAGAAAAATATGAAAATAACAAACAACATATATACTCCCTGATCCGCAGAAATCCACGAGTGTCCCATGACGATCTCCCGTGGAGAACAGCAGCATCAGCTGATGCGACCGCTCTCTAGGGGGCTCCAGGAATACAATGACGGGAGGTAGGTATCCTTCCGCACTGTATTCCTCCACCACTGTAAAAAAATAGTCCCTAGTCTCACTTTTGGCATTGCTGTGTGAGAAAGTTCCCAAGCAGCTTTTGCCATAAAGTGAGACCAGTGAACGATAGTAACCTCTCAGTGATGCAGTGCAGGAAATCGTCGTGGGACACTCGTGGATTTCTGCGGATCAGGGAGTATATCGCTTGTTTGTTATTTTCTAATTTTTTCATAGATGACACTGGCTTTGGGGAACAAAGTGACAAGTGATGTTGAGTATGTACTCTATGTTATATGTACTGTATGTCTATATGTATGTATTGTATGAATGTAGGAATGCATTGTATGTAGTATGTAGTATGTATGTTGTATGTCTGTAGCATGTTGTATGTATGTAGTATGTATGTAGTATGTACTATGTATGTATGTTGTATGAATGTAGTATATATGTAGTATGTATGTATTGTATGAATGTATTGTATGTAGTATGTATGCTGTATGTAGTATGTATGTAGTATGTATGTTGTATGTATGTAGCATGTTGTATGTATGTTGTATGTATGTAGTAAGTATGTAGTATGTATGTATGTATGTATGTTGTATGAATGTAGTATATAAGTAGTATGTATGTATTGTATGAATGTATGAATGTATTGTATGTAGTATGTATGTTGTATGAAGTATGCATGTAGTATGTATGTTGTATTTCTGTAGCATGTTGCATGTATGTTGTATTAAGTATGTAGTATGTATGTATGTATGTTGTATGAATGTAGTATATATGTAGTATGTATGTAGTATGT
>NW_027361707.1:63307500-63587500 GCF_039654945.1 Dendrobates tinctorius | reverse complement strand
TAAACAGAAAAGAAGGCTATCTAAGCCAATGTGTACCTGTGACGTTAGCTATATTTTAAGAATAAGCTGTCCATTGTGTCTATGTAGAATTTCTCTGGAACGCGGGATGTCTCTACGGACAGGAGACAGATCAAGAGTTAAAGTATTTATTAAACAGAGAATGTACTCCACGCAGGGAGTGAGGGATTGTAGGGTGATGGTAAGGAATGGGGCAGAACTGAGAGAGTGGCAGGGTAGGTCAGGGACAAACAAAAGTTCAGTAATAAAGAGGTGAAACTTATTATTCTGTAGTCTTCTTGGGTGCGGCTCCTCGTGGTTCCTACGGTGGCACCTACAACAGTGGCATGTGATGTCTCGGTGAGGTCTCTGAAAGGCAGGAAGGTTTCCCATGCTTAAACGTTTCTAGCACAGTACTGACTCCTGTGTGAGGGACTGACAGAATGGGACATTGCTCCACGATGTAATCTAGACCTTGGCTACTGGGCTTTGGCCTATTCACCTGCCCCTCACTGTCTCATAGTGTACTGCACCTGGCTTAGCTCTGCACGGCTCTGCACAGCTCCGCTCTGCTGCCACGGCTCTGCACTGCTCTGCTGGCAGAGCTCTGCTGATTCGACTTTTCACTGCTGGCACGATTCTGCTGTCACGGCTAATACCCCCAGCACTATAGCTCATATCCTGGACAGCAGCAGCACAGCTTGTCACAGGCCCAGCACTCTCAGGTGGGGGAAAAAGAGAGCACTGCTCACCACCCTGCATGCTGCACTTACTTGGCACCAACCCCTCCTGCAGTGTGCGCTTTTCCTTCTTATACTCCTGTGGTTATGAGCTCTTTCTAGGCTCTCCCCACCCCCTCCTGTCAGCAGGAAGCTATGTCTCTCTTCTCTTTCCCTCCTGCAGCAGGGCAAGGTCCGCCTTTCTCAGGCTTCCCCCCCAGAAACAGAGGATGCAGCCGTTTTAGTTCCGGACTCGGCATGCAGGTACGCGCAGTCTGATCAACATCTACATGATAAATAACACAAATTCATTATGCAATATTGTCCTGTATTTTTCAATAGTTTTCAAATCTCAAAGTAAGATGAGTCCAAAGTTCAAATTCCATATATTTGTATTCTGGATTTAAATCCTACTAAGGAAGACATTTGCATTGATTTTGTGTGTTCTCTCCGTGCTTAAATGTATTTCCTCACATATTCCATGCATAAGTTCATTCATATCTGATTGTGTAATTTGGAGAGTTAAAGTCAAGTGGCACAAACAAAGAGCCATAATTAAGCACTAAAGTGCTCTGCAAGTAAATTAATGGCATAATTATTTATGTTAGGTCCTAATGAAGGTGGTTTTAGAACATTCTTCCAAAGGGGTTTATTAGAATTGACAGTATTCATTACTTTATTCTGCCCATTATACAGTATTTTAAATGTGAGTTTATTTTTTCATAATGACAAGACAAAAGAGTTTATTTTCATACTTTAAAGAGAACCTGACACGTGACAATATGAGCAGCATGTATCAGGTACTTGCTGTACGATTTCAGCCATGTATATATGACTCTAAAACGCTGTGCCATTTCAAATTTAAACATAACTTAGTAGCCTCTGCACATATGCGCACGTGGACTGAAACCTGTCAATCCAAAGCCATGAGTGGATGAAAATGCAGAAATGGTGACATGTGTCTTTTATACTTTAAGGGTATGTACAGTATCCATGGGTTGTATTGGCAGCGCTTTGGATGCAGTGGATATTCGCGCCGACCCCTGTTGTACATGCGGTGATACCGCATGTGTTCACATGCGGAATCACCGCATCCTGTACTTAGACTGTGTTATTTATCTTGCGGAGACTGAGCATCTCCGCAAAATAAATAGACAAGCTGATGTTTATAAAGACGCGCCACATGTCCGGTTGCGCAGGCCTGCCACTTGCATGTTTGTACACATAGTGGAGATGGGATTTCATAAAGTCTCCTCCACTATGCTGTAACATCTGGACGCTGCGGATTGGACGCTGCGGCTGTATGCAGCGTCCAATCCGGGGCACATACTGAAAGAATACACTCCGTGGAAAAATACCAAAACTTTGACTGTTCAACTCCTGGCTCACATTTGGCTTACAAATACTGATGCAAAATACAGACCAAATACTGAATGTGTGATCATGGCCTGAAAATGATGATCTACACAGACATACTGTATAAATGATTTGGTGATGTAGAAGTTCCTGACTTTTAAATGACAATTTAACTTGCCTTTCAAGTAATTCTCTGCAGAGGTTTACATACTTTATATTTTCAGATGAAAAAGGTAAGTTTTTAAAAAAAAAAAAAAATCTTCAGGACACCTTTGATTGACAGGAAATATACAAGTGAAAATGGAGGGGTATTATGAGGTTTCAATATGGACAAAAAGTTTGATTTTGAAATTTTGTCTGGAGTATCACTGCAACCCATTTTTTTTCAATTATTAGACTTATTAATATTGCTGTTCAAATACATAACAGTTTTAGATTAATGTTGGCTGTCCTTGGAAGCTGTTTCTAAGTCTTAAGATGGAGAAATTTAATCTGAACATAGACATAATAATTACTGTTAATGGTCCTAATTTTATGGTCATTAATGTTAATTGTTTCATGTTCATTAGTAAAAAAGAATTCATTTTCTGATTTAATCTGTTCCATTTGGTAGAACACTTATTGTTCAGACTTCCTTGCATTCTACAAAGACGAAAAAATATATGAGTTATTGGTCGCTATCTTGGCCATTATCATGGGGGACTGCTGCATCCTGCAGTTTATTGGTATTGTGACCAGATATAGGTAAGTACGACTGTCTTTTTTGTGATTTTTATTATTGGATAGGCTTTTCAGGTAATTGCTTTCAATTTTAGTGTAAGGACTCGCAAATCAATGAGGCATCTCAATGCTGATTGCAAGCCTGCATATATTATCCAAAATATCAACTAATACTTCATGCATTTTTCATCTTTGCTAGTATTTGTAATGATTTAGTATGGCTGCTTTTTCTGTGAAGTTCAACCCCTATCTTACCTCACATCAACACCTTACTAACCTGATTAACATTTGTTGCACTTCTTCATCTCCTTCTTTTAACTGTGCCCTCTGGAATTCACAGTCTGTATGTAACAAACTTCCTTTCCTGCACAACTACTTTATGACCAACTCTCTTAATCTCTTGGCCCTCACTGAAACCTGGATTCAGGATTCTGACACTGTCTCCCCTGCTGCCATTACCCATGGTAACTTACAATTCTCCCATTCCACGAGAACCACAAACAGACCTGTTAGTGGAGTAGGCATACTCCTGTCCCCACAATGCACCTTCCAGGTCATCCCCTCAGTTCCATCACTTTCATTCCCTTCTTTTGAGGTCCACACCATCAGGCTCTTCCATCCCCTCTCCCTCAAAGTAGTGGTCATGTATCGACCCCCAGGCTCACCCACCCAATTCAGAAACCTACATGCCATTAACCCTCATACACTTTCTGACTCCCTACACTCATCACTATCCCCAGTCTCCTCTTTTTCCTGACCTGATCTGGCTGTACACCACTACAATGACACTCTCAGAAGCACCCTTGACCATGTAATACCCCTCATCCTCAGACCCTCCAAGCATAGAGTAAAACAGCACTGGCTCACATCACTAACTCTATTTCTCCAGCAATGCTCTAGGAGTGCTGAATGCTTATGGAGGAAGACTTGCACACCAGAAGACTTCACTCACTTTAAATTTATGTTAAGAACCTACAACTCTGCCCTCCACCTTGCCAAACAGACCTACTACACCACTCTAATCTCCTCACTATCCAACAACCCCAAGAAACTTTTTAACACCTTTTACTCGCTCCTCAGGCCGAAAGCACAAGCCCCTCTCACAGATATTTGTGCTGGTGATGACCCGACCTCCCACTTTATAGAGAAAATAGATAGTATCCATCAGGAAATCCTTTCCCAGTCACCAAGTGCAGTGACTCCCATCCCTCCCTGCATTTCCCCAGGTTCACTCTTCACATTCGATCCCATCACAGATGAAGAAGTCTCCAGGCTCCTGTCTTCTTCTCGTCCAACTACATGCACTACTGACCCCATTCCCTCACATCTCCTCCAGTCTCTCTCTACATTTGTCACAGCTCACCTAAATACAATCTTTAATATCTCCCTCTCATCTGGCATTTTCCCATCCTTCTTCAAACATTCTATCATTACTCCATTATTAAAGAAACCCACCCTCGACTCATCCTGCACAAACAAATACAGACCAGTCTCTAATCTCCCCTTCATCTCTAATTTCTTGGAGCGCCTTGTCTGCTCCCGCCTTACCCGTTACCTCTCCACTCATTCCCTCCTAGACCCTTCACAGTCCAGCTTCCGTCCCCTACATTTGATAGAACCTGCATTCATCAAAGTGACCAATGACCTTCTGACAGCAAAATGTAACGGTGACCACTCTCTGCTCATTTTTCTCAACCTTTCTGCAGCTTTCGACACTGTTGACCACATCTCCTACTCTCTAGGTTCCAGTCACTAGGTAATACGGACACTGCACTCTCCTGGTTCTCTTCCTATCTTTCTGAATGCTCCTTCAGTGTTTTTTACTGGCTGCAATTCATCTCCTCTTCCTCTCACTGTTGGGTACCTCAGGGCTCAGTCCTTGCCCTCTTCTCTTCTCTCTCTACATGGCCCCAATTGGACAGACCATCAGCAGATTTGGCTTTCAGTACCATCTTTATGCTGATGACACACAACTATACACCTCATCTCTGACATTACCCCCGCTGTACTACAGAATGCCAGTGACTGTCTGTCTGCAGTCTCCAACATCATGTCCACTCTTTATCTGAAACTCAACTCTCCAAAACTGAACTTCTTCTGCTCCTGCCATCTACTATCCTCCCCATACCTGACATTTCTCTCTCCGTGGGTGGCACCATAATAACACTCTGGCAGCAGGCGTGCTGACTGGGTGTTATATTTGACACCAATCTCTCCTTCAACTCCCATATACAATCTCTTGCCTGCTCTTGCCGCTTACACCTAAAGAACATCTCTAGAATCCACCCTTTTCTCACCATGGAAACAACAAAAACCCTCGCTGTCGCCTTGATCCACTCCTGTCTGGACTACTGTAATGCTCTATTAATTGGCCTCCCCCTCACTTGACTTTCCCCTCTCCAGTGCATCAGTGCAGCAGCCAGGGTCATCCATCTGGTTAATCGGTACTCAGACGTGTCCGCTCTTCACCAGTCGTTACACAGGCTGCCCATTCACTACAGAATCCAATTCAAAGTACTTGTTCTCACCCACAAAGCTCTCCACAGTGCGGCAAACCCTTACATCTCCTCCCTCATTTCTGTCTATCGGCCTAAAACTGGAGAACCCACAAATTGGCATTAAATAGCATATAGCGAATAACAACATAAATGGAAAAGAAAATCGCCAATCATTATTATGGGGTAACATTCTTGGAAGGAGCTACAACATCCCGGTACTACAACGGCCATGCTTAGGACTCAAAATATTATACCTCTTAATAGGTCTATTTGATATGGAATTTGTTGTTCCAAGTCTTCCATTTTTTTGTATATTTGTGGATGTGATTGTTTTTAATCGCAAATCTGAGTTCTAAATCGCTATGTTGGCCTATCTTATCAAGTATATCCAAAAACTTAGGAACCTCGACTTTCTTCCACCATTGTGCTAACATGGTCTTAGTCACTAAGAGGATGTGTATAATAAAGTATCTTACCGAATCATCAAATTGTTCCATGTCTAATGAAAGAAGTGCTCTTTTTGATTCTTGAACAACCCCAAAATATATGGTAGAGGTTCCCTTGATGTCCGCAGTCTCTCCAGCACAAGGAAGATAGTTCTGTGTTAAAATGTGATAACCTTGTCGGGGAATAGTACCACCTATTTAACAATTTTAAATAACCCTCGTGAAGACCCATTGATATGTTGGAATTGTAAGTGTTTTTGATGGCATCGTTCCAATTCTCGAGACGGATATCAGCACCTAAATCGGACTCCCATCTCTTCATATATTTGCTTTTGTGGCTTGTTAGGTACTTTACGACAGATCTATACAAATTACGCAGACTCCAGAGGTTTTTATTTTTAAGGTTGCACAATAGTGAAAATACCATTTCATAATTTAAAGCCTTACATTTAATGATTTTCAAAATTCTGTCTTTCAACATGGTGTAAAAGACCTGCTCAGATGACAGTAGATTATATTTAGCCCTGATTTCACTGAATTTCAAGAACTACACTCCACTAAAAACATCCCCCACCTTTTTGATTATAGGTTTCCTCCATACCTCGCTCTGGCCAGGGGCGCCTATGGGGGAGTGTTTTTTGGTCATTGCCTACTCAGATAATTACTACAGTAAATGTGCTGCATATCTTTAGAATGTCCCCTTAATTGTTTCTCTTCACCTATTTGTGACGCGCGCTCTGTTTATTATACGCCGACGCTTGCGCAGACAATCATCACAGCAAGTAAGCTGTTTATCTTTGAGGGTTAATTGGTCACATGACCGCAAGCGCCCCCTTGATTGGTCATTCTCATTTTTTCATGACTCATGCTTTGTTTACTATATGCTGACGCCTGCGCAGTAGCAATATTGAGCTCTCTCACACTTCCTGTATTCAGGATGCATGCCTTGTCTCCTGGACGCCGACGTTTGCGCAGCTGGCATTCTGTGACATCACACGCCGCTGCTGTGAGCTGTCAGCCATAGCTATGGATCAGTGACTAACCGCTGACTCTCAGGTATATTGGATGTTAACCCGGTTATGGTCAGCAGCGGCGCAGCTGTTCCCCATCTACTAATTATGCAACCATATATATTGACACATCTGACTGGCAATCTGTACCCCTGACGAAGCCACCTAGAGTGGCGACACGCGTCGGGTCTCTGGCTCTACCTGCTCCACTTCACTTCTCATGGGTTTTGTATTGTGCTGATTTGCATGTGTGGTTATCATCTGGGGTGGCTATGGAGATTTTCTCAGTCCACTTAGACCCTCTCTAGCCCCTAATGGTCTGGCTGATCTGGTCCTTGATGTTCCCTATGCTTGATTTTGGGCTGTGGTACCTCTACGCATATACAAGGTCTATTTAGTGTGCATTTCTATCTTTTTTGTACACCTCATAGTGATCAGCATCTTCTTGGTTTTACATTATCCCTTGTACTGTTTTTTGTAATTATTGGGTTGGAATTGCATCTTTTTTTCATTGTATTTGTATATTATTGGTGTTTCTGACTCATATGCTTTATATTACCTATGTGTGGGCTTACTAATTCTCCTATTGATGATCCTGTTTACATGGACCTAGGGATATAGGCATCATTCTCGGTGAGGGTGATAGTTGGTAGAAGGTGGGTTGCTCTATTACAGTCATATGTTAAAGTTTGGGCACCCCTATTAATGTTAACCTTTTTTCTTTATAACATTTTTGGTTTTTGCAACAGCTATTTCAGTTTCATATATCTAATAACTGATGGACTCAGTTATATTTCTGGATTCAAATGAGGTTTATTGTACTAACAGAAAATGTGCAATCTGCATTTAAACAAAATTTGACCGGTGCAAAAGTATGGGCACCCTTATCATTTTCTTGATTTGAACACTCCTAACTACTTTTTACTGACTTCCTGAAGCTCTAAGTTGGTTTTGTAACCTCATTGAGCTTTGAACTTCATAGCCAGGTGTATCAAATCATGAGAAAAGGTATTTAAGGTGGCCACTTGCAAGTAGTTCTCCTATTTGATTCTCCTATTAAGAGTGGCATCATGGGCTCCTCAAACCAACTCTCAAATGATCAGAAAACAAAGATTATTCAACATAGCTTTTCAGGGGAAGGATACAAAAAGTTGTCTCAGAGATTTAACCTGTCAGTTTCCACTGTGAAGAACATAGAAAGGAAATGGAAGAACACAGGTACAGTTCTTGTTAAGCCCAGAAGTGGCAGGCCAAGAAAAAATATCAGAAAGGCAGAGAAGAAGAATGGTGAGAAAAGTCAAGGACAATCCACAGACCACCTCCAAAGACCTGCAGCATCATCTTGCTGCAGATGGTGTCACTGTGCATCGGTCAACAATACAGCGCACTTTGCGCAAGGATGAAGTTGTATGTGAGAGAGATGCGAAAGAAGCCGTTTCTGCAAGCATGCCACAAACAGAGTCGCCTGAGGTATGCAAAAGCACATTTGGACAAGCCAGTTACATTTTGGAAGAAGGTCCTCTGGACTGATGAAACAAAGATTGAGTTGTTTGGTCATACAAAAAGGCGTTATGCATGGAGGCTAAAAAACACAGCATTCCAAGAAAAACACTTGCTACCCACAGTAAAATTTGGTGGAGGTTCCATCATGCTTTGGGGCTGTGTGGCCAATGCCGGCACCGGGAATCTTGTTAAAGTTGAGGGTCACATGGATTCAACTCAGTATCAGCAGATTCTTGACAATAATGTGCAAGAATCAGTGACGAAGTTGAAGTTACGCAGGGGATGGATATTTCAGCAAGACAATGATCCAAAATACCGCTCCAAATCTACTCAGGCATTCATGCAGAGGAACAATTACAATGTTCTGGAATGGCCATCCCAGTCCCCAGACCTGAATATCATTGAACATCTGTGGGATGATTTGAAGTGGGCTGTCCATGCTCGGCGACCATCAAACTTAACTGAACTGGAATTGTTTTGTAAACAGGAATGGTCACAAATACCTTCATCCAGGATCCAGGAACTCATTAATAGCTACAGGAAGCGACTAGAGGCTGTTATTTTGGACCCAAAATACCAGCAGATATATGGTACTGTATCAGAAGCGTACAGCTCTATACAGTCTAGGGATAACAGTAAATCTCCGTATATATTTCATGAGCCATACACAGATGTTCACAGTCTCAGTATGGATTACACAGTAAAATAAAAGGTTGAAAAAGGGTACAGTATCACCAGATACAAGGTATACATAGTGTAGTGTAAACATTCTGAATTTCCGTATATATTTCTGGAGGCAGACACTAACGCTCTCAGGTTCAGTATGGATTACACAAGAATATGTAAAGCTGTAAATGGATAATGTAACAGAAGCGTACAGCTATATACAGTGTTGGGGTAATCTTAAAGCTCCAAATATATTTTCGAAGTAAAAGACAGATGTTCACAGGCTCATTATGGATTACACCAGACTCTAAATAGCAAAAAAGGTTACTGTATCAGAAGCGTGCAGCTGTATACAGTGTTAGCCAAATTTGAAATCTCGGTATATATTTCCGGAGTCACCCTCAGACGCTCACTCAGTCTGGGTTTGACCATAATAAAAAATGTTGTATAAAAGGTACTGGATAACAAGAGAGCAAGTATATATATTATAGGGTACAATTGAAATCTCTGTATACATAGTCCCGTAGTCACTCTCAGACGCTTACTCAGTATGGATGTGACCGTAATACTAAATGTTTCAAAGGTTCTGTATAACAAGATACAAGCTGTATTGAGTATAGGGTAAAAATTGGTATCTCTGATTCACCGTATATATACTGTAGAAGGCGTAAACCACACACACTCACTCACTATGGGTGAGACCGTAATAAAAAATTTTGCACAAAGGTACTGTTTCAGCACATACCAGGTGTATCCACTCTAGGGGTAATTGTAAATTTCCGTCCATACTTCCTGAGTCAGACACAGACACTCACAGGCTCACTATGTATTACACCAGAATTTAAAAAGTAGAAAAAGGTAAAGGTATTCGCAGCGTACAACAGTATACAGTGTTGTGCTACTTTTAAATCTATCTTCATATATATTTCAATCTCAGTAAGCCAGTCCAGACTCTCTGCTACTGGAAACTGCATGGATACAAGTACAGACGGAAAGTCGAGTGTTAGCCAAAATTTGGGAATTACTCAACACGGGAAAACCTCCCGGTAGATGTTGCAGAGGCGATGCAGACCCTCAATTACTGTGTCTGTGGAGACAGCGAAAACGGTTCATTGTGAAGAAAGGATTGCTTTATTGCAGTAGCGTGGATCACATCACCGTTACTCCGCTCCATCAAATTGTGATCACAGGGAGAGATGTAGACATGGTCCTCACTGCATATCTTGATGTGTCTGGCCATTTTGGAGTGCAAAAGACAGAAGCCACAGGCCGCAGGCAATTCTATTGGATTGGCATGAGAGGAGACATTGAAAAAGGGTGGCAGGAATGTCACACTTCTGTGACTAACACAACTGTGAAAGGTGATCATAAAGCACCACTGCATCCGCTTGTAAGTTGACGTCCATTACAAATGGTAGCTATTAATCATCTGAAGGTAGAGGCCAGAAGGACAGGCCATAGCTACATCTTATCCATCATCGATCAAAACACCAAATTTCCAGTGGCAGTCCCTGTGAAGGATTTAACTGGCCAGACTACACAGCGGTGGAGCAGGGAGAGGTAAGTATTGCAACTTGCAAGTGCTGTAGCCATGACCAAGCGGGGGGGGCACACTCATGGGTGACGGTACTGGCACAGGGCCCCTCATAGTACGCTGGTGTGTCTGACGGCAAGTGGGCCCCCCCACTGTCAGGGACACTGTAATGTACTATGAGGGGCCCTGTGTCAGTGCCGTCAGCCATCAGTGGGCCCATCCACCTATTCAGAGCAACGGCACTTGCCCAGGTGCACCAGGTGTTGACCCCAGCCCTTGGGAGGGTGGGAAGCCCAGTTAGGGAGGTTTAAAAAATGTAATATGTTGATGTGTAGGCTGGACATTCAGCTGCTGCAAATGGCGGAATTGGGCAAGTCCAAGGATGAGGAGGACAAAAGCGAGGCAGATTTCTGGCAACCTATGTGTCATCAGGGGAAGGTGGGACAAAATCCTTTGAAACCCATGCATGGTTCATTTTAATGAAGGTTAGATCATCAACATTTTGGGTCGACAGACTGGTCCTTTTTTCTGTCAGGATTGATCCAGCAGCACTGAAGACTCTTTCAAATAACACACTAGCAGCAGGGCAAGCGAGCTCCTGTAAGGCATAGTGTGCCAATTCAGGCCAGGTGTCCAGTTTAGAGGTCCAATAGTCAAAGGGGAATGACCTGTGAGGGAGAACATTGATATGGGAGGAGAAGTAGTTTGTAACCATAGTTGGCAACTGCTGTCTCCTGTCACTTGTAATCGATGCAGTATTAGCAGTCGTGTGAGCGGTACTTGAGAAATCATTCCACAACATGGTCATTAAACCCGTCTCCAATGCCACTTCGGCTGTGTGTACCACGAACACCTCTTCCATTGTGCCCACTACAGCTCATGGGAGATCCGGCACCGCTGCTGTGTGCTGGATAAGCCTCAAACTGGTAAACTCTGGTTTACCAGAGTTGCTAGTTTGTTAGCCAATATTATCTCTAGATTCTCCTGTGGCATGATGTTGTATAAGTTGCCTTTGTAGCATGGATCAAGGATGCTGGCCAGCCAGTAGTCGTCATCCTTCATCATTTTGGCAATGCGGGGGTCCCTTTTTAGGATCCGCAAGGCATAATCGCACATGTGGGCCAATGTTCCAGGTGTCAATAATGCACTGCCACTGATGGGTGGAGGAGCACTTTCTGGCAAATCCACATCCCTACAGTTACACACAAACACTGTACCTGACCTTGGAACGCCAACATTTTCTCTTGCCCCCTGAGAAGCATCCTCCTGTCCAAAATAATCATCCCACTCATCCTCCTCCTCTTTCTCTTCTTCCTCCACCTCATCCAGGACAGTTCCCTGACCAGACAATGGCTGACTGTCAGCAAGGCTTCCCTCCTCCTCCTGTTCCTCCTCCGCTGCAGACACCAGATCCTTAATGTGCTTATGATGGCGTCGTCAGCGCTTACCAGCCGTGTGCATTCCTCAAAACACTGAAGGACTTTACAGAAGTCTTTCAGCTTTGACCACTGCACACCCGACAATTCCATGTCTTCCCTCAAACTGCCTGCCCGTGTATCCTCCCACAAATGCATTACAGCCTGCCTCTGTTCGCACAGCCTCTCAACCATGTGCAGGGTGGAGTTCCACCTTGTTGCAATGTCTATGATTAGGCGGTGCTTGGGGAGGTGGAGCAATCGCTGCAGCTTCTGTATACAAATGGAGTGGACGTTTGAGCGACGGATCTGCGAGCACAGTCTTCGCACCTTATGGAGCAGGGATGTTAACTCTGGATAATTATTAAGGAAGCACTGAACCACCAGGTTCAAAGTGTGAGCCAGGCTAGGTATGTGTGTGAGTTTTGCACGGACTATGGCTGCCACAAAATTACAGCCATTATCACTGACTACCTTGTCTGGCTCAAGATGTAGACTGCCCAGCCATGACTCAGTTTGTCGCTGCAAGTAGTCGGCCAGTACCTCCGCGGTGTGTCTTTTGTCACCCAAAGACATCATCTGTGACACAGCCTGCTGACTCTTACCACTAGCTGTTCGATAGTGGGGCACCTCGTGTGCAACACTGCCAGTTGCGGATGGAGTGCTCGTGCGACTGCGCTCTGTGGATGAGCTTTCGCTTAAGGAGGAGGAGGGTCGAAAGCCTACAGCCAACTGTTTCCTATACCGTGGGCTAGGCAGCACTGTTCCACCACTGCTGTCCCCTGTGGAGCCTGCATCCACCACATTAACCCAGTGCGCAGTGATGGACACGTACCGGCCCTGGCCATGCCTACTGGACCATGCATTTGTTTTGAGGTGCATCTTTCCACTCACTGATTGCTTGAGTGCATGAACAATGCCGTCTTTCACATGCAGGTGGAGGGCTGGGATGGCTTTTCGAGAAAAGAAGTGCCAACTGGGTAGGTCATAGCATGGGACTGCATAGGCCTAGAGCTCACGGAAAGCTTCGCTTTCAACCAAATGGTAGGGCATCATCTCTAATGAGATTAGTTTGGCAATGTAGGCGCTCAAGCACAGTGTACGCGGATGAGAGGATGAGTACTTTCTTGTCCTACTCAGTGTCTGGTAGGGTGAGCTGGACTGGAGAGCTGCATATGGGGGAAGTAGCGGTGGACCAGACGGAGTGAGAAGGGGTTGGTGACGATATTGGTGGTGATGGCCTAGATTCAGTGTTGTGTTGCAAAACCATTGTGATTCCCTGAGTGCTTTGACCTTGCGACGACACCTCCACATTTAATGCTGGTTGTGTGCTTAATGGTGGAGGTGGTCTTACAGTGGGGAAAGCGATGGAGCGTTGCTGGCTACCTTCAGTTGGAGCAGGTGCACATGTGCTACCTGAGGTTTTGTAGTCCATCCATGCTTGCAAGTGCACGTTGATTAAATTTCTAAGCATGCAACTGGTATTCAAATTTCTGAGTTGTTTACCTCGGCTAAAGGTCCTTCCGCACTTTTTACTGGTAACCTTTGCCTCATCAGTAGGATTTTGGACAAAGAAGTGCCACACTGCACTCTTCCTACTATGGTATACATTTTCTGGCCTTGCACGCTGTGCTAAGTTGACCGTCTGGCCAAGCTGTCCTGCAGCTCTTTTAGTTTTTGGTCCACGTTTTTGGACAGCTACGGGCCTGCCAGATAACCGCTACTGCGATGTCAATGCCTGCTGTGGATCCTTCTCCTTTTCTGAACTATTGCCAGCGCCACTCTACTCCCCCTTTGGATGCCAATCCGGGTAAAGAACTGGGTCATCCATCACCTCCTCTTCAAAGTCATCTGCACCTTCCTCTTTACCTTCCTCTGTGTCACCGTGTAAGGTGGTATAGTATGCGGGAAGGGGCACCTGAGTTTCATCAGGGTCAGATTCTGGCTCCGTAGATGCAAGGGCAATGTAGTGCTCTGGGTCAATGTACCAGCAGAATCATCTAGCAGTGGCTGTGCATCAGTGCACTCCATGTCAGATTCATCTTGGACTGGGGAATTCAGGATTTGACTGGATAACCCAGGCATGGTATGTGAAAAGAGCTGCATAGAGTAATCTGAAGTGTGGGCTGCCGCATCCTTAACTTTTCGTGGGGGTGAAGGGCACAAGGAAAGGTGTTTTTCCTGACCAGAACCCTGCACTGACGACTCCGTGCTTGCAGCTTTCGAACGTTCAGAAGAGGAGGCAATTGAGCTGGTGGCTGTTTCGGCAATGTACACCAAAACCTGTTCCTGATGCACCGGCTTTAAAAGCGGTTTTCCAACTCCAAGAAAAGGGAACCTTACTGGCCTTCTTGGGCCAGAAGATGATGCAGGCTCCACACCTCCTGCCTTAGCTGCTATTGTGCTTTTGCCAGAACCAGCCGATGCACCACCACCATCAGTACCAGCTGCGCCCCCCTGCCCACGTCCGTGGCCTCTTCCACCATACTTCCTCATGTTTGGGAAAATGTACCAAAAATACCAGCAGAGAGACGGTACTGTATGAGGAGAGTCCAGCTGTGTAAGGTGTATTAAAAAAAATTAAATCTACGTATATATTTTGTTAGTCACTGACGCTCTCCCAGTATGTATTTGACCGTAATCTAACAAGCAGATATACAGAACTGTATCAGAAGTGTACAGCTGTATACATTTTTTGTGTAACTAACAATCTCCGTATATGTATTTACTGAGTGTCACACACAGACGCTGACTCTGTATAGATGTGACTGTAATGCGATCGGCAGATATAGAATACTGCTTGAGAATCGGACAGCTCTCTACGGTGTCTGTATGGAAAATTGTCAGTCTCCGTCTATTTCTATATGGAGTGACACACTTTGTCTCTGTATAGTTTTGACCGTCAACAAACAGCAGATATACCAAACTGTTTGAAAAGCGGAAAGCTCTATAAGGTGTAGGTCTGGAAAAATGGAAAATCTCCTCAGTTTGTTTTTCCAGAGTCACACACAGATAGCTTGTATTTGTCCGTGATACCAGTCGGTACACGGTAGTGTGTGAGGAGCGTACACCGCTATACGGTGTGTGAAAAAATGAATGCTCAGTAACTCACCAGAGCAAAATAATAAAAGTTGGAGTGCTTTGTAAAAAGCAGTTTGAACAGTAGTGTGCACCCAGCAATGCAGCTATCAGGTAGCGTTAAAAGGCAGCCTAATCACCACCAGCACTGCTGCACACAACTAAAATCCTCCCATTTCACTGCACACTAACTGTGCAGTGAAAAGCGCCATCATCGGAAGCAATTTTTTTTTCTTCTTCACTGCCTAACGCTCTCCCTTACTCAGAATCTGCAGCAGCACCTCTCCCTATTATAAGATCGGCAGAAGTAAGATGGCGGTCGGCGGTCACAGCCTTTTATAGCCACTGTGACGCCACACAAAGCCAGCCAATCACTTCAATGCCCTTCTCTAAGATGGTTGTGGCCACTGCCCACGTCATTGCATTGCCCACAGTGTGCGTCTTCCATCATTGGCTGAGAAAAGGCTCTGGAAGCATTATATGAAACGCGACTTTGGCGCTCGGCTCGGCGACCTCATGTCTGTCCTCACGCTATGGTCGGGTTTCGATCGGCGAAACCCGGCTTTAGCTAAAGTCGGCGGTTTTTTAATTTGACCGACCCGTTTCACTCAACTCTACTAACAAGATATTGTAGGAAAAACACCACCAGCATTTTCCTGTTCAGATTGCTGAATCCTGCCAACTTTAGTGTAGCGTTTGCAAGCTCTATAGCAAAGAGCCTGTAGGAGCTGCACTCTTTGTCTAAGAAAACAACCACCAGTAATGCAATGCAAGAGTATATGGTAACTTAGGAAACAGGCTTTAAATAATAAATGTAATAAATAAATTGTGTATGTAAATACCAGTAGTGAACAATCCATATACACAAGTACTGTATATACCAGTATCTATCAAAGAATAATCCTTCCAAAAATATATTACATATGCAGTGAAGAAATTGTTTATGTATTGTATATGTTGTTGGATTCTGGAATATATTTGTATATACATTGTATATACAGTTACTTTGCTGTTGATGTATTATGGTACATCGGCTAACTCAGATGTGCACGGAAGTAGATACGAGAGCAAAGTCTCTTTAAGATCTTCACAGGTCTATTACATACATACACGTGGTCAAAATTGTTGTTACCCCTCATTTAATGACAGAAAAACCCACAATGATGACAGAAATAACTTGAATCTGATAAAAGTAATAATAAATGAAAAATGTATGAAAATGAACAAATGAAAGTCAGACATTGCTTTTCAACCATGCTTCCACAGAATTTAAATAAAAATAAAACTCATATTTTGTTGCACAACTTTTTGAGGCAATCAATGCAAACAAACAATTCCTCTAACTGTCAATGAGACATCTGCACGTCTCGAAAGGTATTTTCACCCACTCCTCAAGAGCAAACTGCTCCAGTTGTCTCGTGTTTGAAGGTTGCCTTTTCCAGACGGTATGATTCAGCTCTTTCCAAAGATTGTCAGCAGGATTTAGGTCACGGCTCATAGAAGGCCACTTCAGAATAGTCCAATGTTTTCCTTTTAGCCATTCTTGTGTGTTTTTAGCTGTGTCTTTTGGGTCATTATCCTGTTGCAAGACCCATGACCTGCGACTGAGAGCAAGCTTTCTGACACTGGGCAGCACATTTCTCTCTAGAATCCTTTGATAGTCTAGAGATTTCATTGTACACTGCACAGATTCTAGACACCCTGTGCCAGATTCAGCAAAGCAGCACCAAAACATAACAGAGCCTCCTCCATGTTTCACAGTAGGGAAAGGGTTCTTTTCTTGATATGCTTCATTTTTCCGTATGTGAACATAGAGCTGATGTGCCTTGCCAAAAAGTTCAATTTTTGTGTCATCTGTCCATAGGGCATTCTCCCAGAGGCTTTGTGGCTTGTCAACATGTAGTTTAGCAAATTCCAGTCTGGCTTTTTTATGATTTTCTTTCAACAATGGTGTCCTCCTTGGTCGTCTCCCATGAAGTCCACTTTGGTTCATACAGCGATCTGACACTGATGTTCTTTGAGATTGAAGTTCACCTTTAATCTGTTTAAAAGTTATTCTGGGCTATTTTGTTACCATTCATATTATCCATCTCTTTTATTTGTCATCAATTTTCCTCCTGCGGACACATCCAGGGCAGTTGGCTACAGGCCCATGGGGCTTAAATTTCTGAATTATATGTGCAACTGTAGTCACAGGAACATCAAGCTGCTTGGAGATGGTCTCATAACTTTTACCTTTAACATGTTTGTCTTTAATTTTCTTTCTAATGTTCTGTGACAACTCTTTCCTTCGTTTCCTCTGGTCCATGTTGAATGTGATACACAACATGTCACCAAACAGCACAGTGAGTATTTGTAGCCCTCTATACAGGCCCACTCACTGATTCCAAGATTCTAAACACCTGTGATGCTAGTTAGTGAGCACACTTTGATTTAACATGTCCCTTTTGTCACATTATTTCCAGTGGTACCATCATTTTGTCCTGGCCTATTTCATGAGTTTTAATTTTTTTTAATTCTGTGGAAACATGGTTGAAAAGCAATGTCTGACTTTCATTTGCTCATTTTCACAGATCTTTGATTTGTTATTATTTTTGTCAGATTCAAGTTATTTCTGTGACCAATGTGGGTTTTTCTGTCATTAAACGATGGTTACCAACAATTTTGACCATGTGTGTATGCAGCATAAACCATGGTGAAGTCAAAATAAGCATGGCCATTTGGACAAGAAAAGGAAAACAAAACAAAACGGTAGCACAAAGCACAGTCCTTGTTTTAGCGGTATCTGCCTGCTCAGGGTTAGCAAAACACACGATTCAGGTTAGCAGAAATACGAATTTTAGGGCTGGCGGAATGCACCAAATAATAAAGAGTTGGTACAAGGGTGCGTGAGATGTAAAGTGCTGCTCGGTAATGGCGGACGTTATATGGCGGTATAAGAGAAGAACACACTCGGGTTAAAGTCACCCGGTGTGTACAGAGGCGAACTCTGTTCCTTCACAGGACCGCACTATCATGGAACATAAATGCCGAAGCCTGTTAAAGCTCACAGAGCTCGGCAAAGTGAGCTCTTAGTATACAGTCACAGACCTCTGCCCCAAGGACACGGGGTCAGAGTCCCTCTAGACCCACTTAGTGTGTGACGTCGCACCTGCGAACGCCACTAATAGAGGCTGGCAACTGTGGAGTGCAGACCAAATGCGCACTGGTGTACAGACAAAGCCACCACTTGTCGCTGATGCCAGTCCCTGACTCTGCCTCCTACCTGCACCTCAGCCTAGGCACCAACAGGCAAGGCTGATCAACACATGCATACCAAGGGTAGGGGTTTCTTAATGAGTCATTCACCAGAGACATTCATACATGCATACAACACTCACTCCACATGGTCTACAGTTTTTTATATTAGCGCAAGGCTGGGCGGCCATGTGAACCTTTTATAGTTGCAGCCTTCTGGGACCTTCCCAGTGGTCCAATCGGAGCAGCAATTAGACCTTAGCATGTGACCTCTGGCCTCCAATGAGATGTTGTTCCATGAGCAGGCTCAGTAGGCTGAAAGGACTTAGTCTCAAGAGCTGTTCGCTGCTGACTAGTGCGGGTTGCTATAGCTGAACCAGGGGAGGCAGCAGCAACCAAACTGACAGCACTAGCCTGAGCAAGACGCCTGGATCGACGTCACTGCTGAGTAACCCCGTCTGCAGTCGAGACTGGATGGGAAACAACAGAAGGAAAGGCTCGGGATTCCTCCTGTACAGGGGAAGAAACCCGATGCCTAACACACGAACACTTTTCTGGAGTTACCGTCTCCAGCACACTGAACACTGAATGCCTCATTATTTGTTGAATATTTGTTGAATATAGCTGAACACTATTCAAGTCAAAGGTGAAGAAAAAGCAAACAAGTGCACAACACCTTCAAACAGGCCCAAATGCTGCCAAAACACATCAACTAAGGGACAGACACGAGGAAAGTGGCTTTAATTTACCCACAGTACAGATTGCAGCATGGCGCAGCAGCAATCAGCTATGCATGAGGTATTGGGGTCTAGGCCATCATTTTCAGCTTTGAATTGAATGTCAAAGTAAGACAAAGTTGGTCAGGGATAGGGGTAGGCCTCCTGTGTCTGGAGCCCTGATACCACATGCAACAGCTCAACATGTTTTCATGTTCAGCCTCACTCAGGTGGCACAAATATCACAAATATCAGTTTCGTAGACAACTATTGTCAGAAAAATCTAAGGATAGTAACACAGGTAATTGAATCAAAGGGAGTGGAGGCCTGACGATATTGGAGGCCTACTGCTGCAGGCAACACACATAAAAGAGACCCAACCAGGACTCTCAACATTTCCAAAAATTATTGCCAGACACCATCAAAGTGGCATCAATTTCACAAGAGGAGAAATAGTGTAAAAAGGATCAACATCTCTTCTACTACAGCCAACCATCACATGGACATCCAACCAGGAGTGTTGACATTTCCAAAAAATTATGGCCTGACACTACTGAATTGGAATCAATTTCAACAGAATAGAAACAGTATAATGGGGAACTATGTCTCTTTTACTACAGCCATCCCAGCAGCTGGAGAGACCCAATCATGACTCTCCACATTTCCAAAAATTATTAGCAGACCCCATCAAAGTGTCATCAATTTCACAAAAGTAGAAATATTATAATAGGGATTGACATTTCTTCCACTACAGCCAACCCATCACATGGACACCCAACCAGGAGTGTTAACATTTTAAAAAATTATGGCCTGACATCACTAAACTGGCAATAATTTCACCAGAGAACAAAGAGTATAATGGAGAACGATATCTCTTTCACTACAGCCAACCTAGCAGATGGACACCCAATCAGGAGTGTTGACTAGTGTTGAGCTATACCATCCGATATTGAGAAATATCGGATCGGATTGGATCGGCCGATATCTAAAAAGTATCAAGTATCGCCGATTCCGATCCTGGAAGTCCCATTCAAGTCAATGGGACAGAAATATCGGAATTAAAAAAAACCCTTTCTTTCCTTGTAGGTTAATTCTACATGAAGGAAAACAACTAAGAATAATGTAGAATGTGTTGGGGGAGGTGGAGGAGACATTAAAGGCATAGAGGTTTAGCCCAAATCAAATGGAATAGCAGGAATAATTTTTTTTTTTTTTTTATGACTTTCGGAGTTACAAAGATATTGACTATGTTAACCTCTTTTATAATTTGTCAGATATGTATGTTTCACTACTTCCATGCTCTTCACCTTCTTTTTTACTTCTCCCACACTTTCTCCTTCATGATCCTCGGCAGTAGCAGCAGCATCTTTTTCATCAACTTCTTCTTCACCTTATTCATCTTCTTCTTCTTCACCTTCTTCCTATTATTCTTTTTTTTACATTCTTCATATTCTTCTTATTTAACTATTATTCTTCTTCATATTCTACTTCTTCATCTTCTTCCTATTCTTCGTCTTCATCATATTCTTATTTGTGACAGTCATTCCATGTAGTTGTTATCTATAAAAGTTTGAAGATTACACCTTCCGTTCTGCCTGTCACAAAAAATTTACAACAGGATTTGTCCGTGTTCAGTTTGGCCTGCAGCAGCAGGCATTTTCCAGGGGCACCACGAGGAGGAACGGACTCACCCCCATACACTGCTTAGTCTTCTTCTGCTTATAATTTAGATAATATCATTTGCTCTGATTTTTAGTCTTATGCTTAATGTTCTTCTGCTTTTGGTTTTTCTGCTTCTTGGTCTTCTGTCTCTTGTTGTTCTGCATCTTGGTGGTTGTCTTCATGTTCTTTGTCCTCTTGGTCATCTTCTTCAGGGTCATCTTTTTGGTCTTCTTCGGTGTGGTCTTCAGGGTTGTTGTCTTCAGGATCGCCGTCAGGGAGATCCAGAGTGAGAACCAAAAACCATTTCCACAAACTCGAACTTGGAAAAGTAGCAGATGGTACATGAAGGCTGAGGAACTGCTGAGAACCAGCTGACAGTACTGGAACCCGGATGGTTAGCAGAAGGAACAAGAGCAAATAGAACTAGCGAAGACCAGCTGGGGAGATTGGAAATGATGGAATGTAAATGAATAGTTTGTGACGCCACCTGTGGTGTTCGGCAAGTGAGATGTTAGGCCGACGCTGCATGCAGCTCCTCTGGGACTGATGGTATGGTGCAGCAAAGATGTAAAAGCTCCCCACAGGTGAAGCTGTAGTCCAGGGCAGTGTAGATGTGGTTGGCACGGGGATGTAGCAGTGCTGGGTGCGTTGGCGCAAGAATGAATGGAGGACACTAGGGCTTGTAGTTCCAAAGCTTTACTCACAGTCTGTAGTACACACAGGTGCCTGCCTCCATGCTGTGTCCTCCGGGTCAGGGACTCAATCAACCTCCAGGCCAGATGGAATTCTCCCTTCCAACACTCCGCCAACATGTGCCTTTCTGAACGTCTTCTCTTATAGCGCCTTTAAGTGTGAAGTACTCCTAGTACTGAGTTACACTGGAGTGCCTCCTGACAGATGTTCCCAAGAACTCTACTTGTACGGCAGACAGCTGTAGCCTGCTTCGGGGACTCCTTACTCCTGAGTCCCAGCTCACTATCAATGTTGCTGTTGTGCCCCCAAGTCTTAGATGGGAGTAGTGCATTTACAGCCCACTACTCCACCGGTGTCTGCTGTAGAACCATTAGTGTCCATACAACCTCGCGGACCCTGGAAAAACCAGGGGAAGAGTCTTGAGGAGATCATTTGCATATTCCCAGTGCCTTCTGGGATAAGTGAAGAGTCTTCGCGAGCTCAACGATCACTGGGTTTTGGCCGTTGCAGCTGAAAAGAGGAAATCGGAAAACCAGGGGAAGAGTCTTGAGGAGATCATTTGCATATTCCCAGTGCCTTCTGGGATAAGTGAAGAGTCTCCGCGAGCTCAACGATCACTGGGTTTTGGCCGTTGCAGCTGAAAAGAGGAAATCGGAAAAACCGAATTTTGGCTCATCTTTCATCGTTTTTAAGAAATCTCAAGATGGAAGAGGCCAGGAGCCATTTGGTGAGCTGTATTTCTTGCTACATGTTCACAGACTTACCAGTGGAAAAGCCAAACTTCACATGCCACAAATGCAAGCTTGTGTCCCTGTTGGAGGAAAAGTTGCAAAATCTCGAAGAGAGGTTGGCTACGTTGAAGATCATTAAGGAAGGTGAAGAGTTCTTGGACAGAGCAGAATTATCTCTTCATGTTACAGAAAGAGAAGAAATTCGAAGTGCACCTGAAGAAACAGAGGAATGGAGACATGTGACCCAGAGAAGCAGGAGGATCAGGAGGCAGTCAGCACCCATACTGCTCAGAAACCAGTACCAGGCTCTCACGCAGGAAAATGATGAAGAAATACATCAGGATAAGACTTTGCCAACAAACAGCAACCTTGTACGCCTTCAGAGTCCTCCTGGATGGAGAAAGAAAAATGTTGTGAAGAAGAAATGGAGAGTGGTGGTCATGGGGGATTCCCTGTTGAGAGGAACAGAGGCCGCTATCTGCAGACCGGATATAACTTCAAGAGAAATGTGCTGTCTTCCAGGTGCAAAAATTAAAGATGTGTCTGACAGGATATCAGGACTCTTCAGACCTACAGATGACTACCCATTCCTGCTACTACATGTGGGGACAAATGACACCGCAAGAAACGACCTGGAAACCATCTGCAGAGACTTTGAAGACTTAGGCAAGAAAGTGAAAGAACTGGGAGCGCAGGTGGTCTTCTCTTCCATCCTCCCAGTGGATGGCCATGGAACAAGGAGGTGGAATAAGATTCTGCAGGTGAACAACTGGCTACGTCGATGGTGCCGTCAGCAACGATTTGGATTTCTGGATCACGGAGTGAACTACTTATACGATGGACTACTTGCTAGAGATGGGGTGCACCTTACGAAGACTGGAAAGCATGTATTTGGAAGTCGCCTTGCTACACTTGTAAGGAGAGCTTTAAACTAGAACAACATGGGAAGGGAAGCAAAAGACCAGAAAAAGCCATACACCTGACAAATGCTATTGAGAACTCTGCTAATAGAAGTGGAAAGGAAGAACAAAGACGAAAGAATCTAATTAATAACAATATTGGAGAAAGAGAAACCAATCACAAACTAAAATGTTTCTATACTAATGCACAAAGCATGGGCAACAAACAAGGAGAATTGGAACTACTAACACAGGAAAAGAAATATGATGTCATTGGAATCACTGAAACTTGGTGGGACGATACACATGATTGGAATACAAGACTAGAAGGATACAACTTATTTGCAAGAAACAGACTTGATAAACGAGGAGGGGGTGTTGCATTGTATGTTAGAAACGCATATATCTGCACAGAGATTGAAGCTTCAGAGACTGGGAGTTCTGTGGAAACTGTTTGGGTAAGAATACAAGGACAGAACAATGGAAAGGACACCATTGTAGGCATTTACTACAGGCCGCCTGTGCAAGCTGAAGATATGGATGAACTCTTTATGCATCAAATGGCCAAGTTCTCCAAAAAATATGACATAGTTGTCATGGGAGATTTCAACTATCCAGACATTTGTTGGGAATCTCTCTCAGGCAAAACTAACAGGTCAAGGAAATTCTTATCCTCTCTTGCTGACAACTTTATCTTCCAAAAGGTAGGGGAGAAAACAAGGGGAACTGCTACCTTGGATCTAATCCTTATAAACAGGGAGGAAATGGTTGAGGAGGTAAAAGTGGCTGGAACCCTAGGAGGTAGCGACCATGCTATTTTAGAATTTTGGATAACTAGAGGCGGAAGACCTGTGAAGACTCAGACGTCAAGGTTAGATTTCAGAAAGGCAGATTTTAAGGGATTCAGAAAGATAATTGGAGGGATCCAATGGCTGGATATCCTTAAAGACAAAAATGTCCAGGAAGGATGGGAAATCTTGAAAAATGAAATTCTCAAAGCACAGTTGTTAACAATTCCGAAAAGAGGGAAGAATAGGAAGCATTTAAGGAAACCAGGATGGGTGAACACAGAACTTAAGCACATGCTAAAAAGGAAGAAAAAAATGTTTATAAAATGGAAAGAGGGAGGCATATCTAAAGAAGAATATAATGCTGTCTGCAGAATCTGCAGGGCAGGAATCAGATTATCTAAAGCTGAAAATGAATTGAGGCTTGCAAGAGATGTCAAAAGCAATAATAAAGGATTTTGGGGATATGTCAAAAGTAAAAGAAAAGTCAAAGATGCTACAGGATTTTTACAGGATGAAAATGATGAAATGGTAAGACAGGATGTTGAGAAGGCTGAACTTTTAAATTCCTATTTTGCATCTGTTTTCTCTCAGAAAGGAAATGTAACACCAACTGTTATTCACTGTCCTATTAAGGGAATAGAAGAATCCAGGATATCTATAAACAGAAAGATAGTGAGGAAACACTTAGCTAACCTAAATGAATTCAAGTCTCCAGGTCCAGATGAATTACACCCCAGAGTACTGAAGGAGATAGCAGAAGAAATTTCTGAACCACTCTCCATAATCTTTGAAAATTCTTGGAGAAAAGGAGAAGTGCCAGAAGACTGGAGAAGAGCAAATGTTGTTCCTATCTTCAAAAAGGGGAAGAAGGTGGACCCAGGCAACTATAGGCCGGTGAGTCTGACTTCTATACCAGGAAAGATCTTTGAACAAATTATTAAACAACATGTAAGTCAATACCTGGATAAGAATGAAGTGATCAAACAGAGTCAGCATGGGTTTGTAACTAATAAGTCATGTCAGACTAACTTAATTTCCTTCTATGACGGTATCACTGATTGGGTGGATCAAGGAAATGCTGTAGATATAGTATATCTTGACTTCAGCAAAGCATTTGACAAAGTCTCTCATACAATCCTTATTGAAAAAATGACTAAGTATGGAATGGACAAGGCAACTGTTAGGTGGATTCATAGCTGGCTTAGTGATCGGACCCAAAGAGTGGTCGTAAATGGCTGCACATCCAGTTGGAAGAATGTCTCAAGTGGGGTACCACAGGGCTCTGTCCTGGGCCCTGTATTGTTCAACATCTTTATCAACGATTTAGATGAAGGAATTGAGGGTAAACTGATTAAATTTGCTGATGACACAAAGCTAGGAGGGATAGCTAATACTAGAGAAGAGAGAGAGGATTCAAAAAGATTTAAATAAACTGGAGAAGTGGGCAGTAACTAACAGAATGGTTTTTAACAGGGAGAAATGCAAAGTACTACATCTGGGCAATAAAAATGAAAAAAGCATATATAGAATGGGAGGAATAGGGCTAAGTGACAGCACATGTGAAAAAGACTTGGGTATACTAATAGATCACAGACTGAATATGAGTCAACAGTGTGATGCAGCAGCAAAAAAGGCAAATGCAGTTCTAGGATGTATTAACAGAAGCATACAGTCTAGATCACGTGAAGTCATTATTTCCCTCTACTCCTCTTTGGTCAGACCTCATCTGGAATATTGTGTCCAGTTTTGGGCACCACATTTTAAAAAAGACATCAACAAACTGGAGCAAGTTCAGAAAAGAGCGACCAGAATGGTGACCGGTCTGCAAACCCTGTCTTATGAGGAAAGGTTGCAGGATTTGGGAATGTTTAGTTTGCAAAAGAGAAGACTGAGAGGAGACTTAATTGCTGTCTACAAATATCTAAAGGGCTGTCACATTGTAGAAGGATCAACTTTATTCTCATTTGCACAAGGAAAGACTAGAAGCAATGGGATGAAACTGAATGGGAGGAGACACAGATTAGATATTAGAAAAAACTTTTTGACAGTTAGAGTGATCAATGAGTGGAACAGGCTGCCACGAGAAGTGGTGAGTTCTCCTTCAATGGAAGTCTTCAAACAGAGGCTGGACAGACATCTGACTGGGATGATTTAGCGAATCCTGCTTTGAGCAGGGGGTTGGACCAGATGGCCCAGGAGGTCCCTTCCAACTCTACGATTCTATGATTCTATGATTCTATGACCGGGCCCCGGCCTTGCGCTTAGAACTTCTAGGCAGTGTTCTTCCTCTAACCCACGCCCTCTATTCCCTTTTACTCCTACATTCCGTACTAGTCTTTCCTTCTTATGGAAGATCAGGTTTCGGTTCAATGTGTTACTCCTTCTTTCCTTTCCTGTGCAAGCAGACCCAGGTCACTGAGATCTGATTCAGCACCTCCTTCCTCCATCCCTCTTCCAGGGATCTTCTTTCCTCACTCCTCTCTGAGTGACTCTCTGACTGACTGACCTCAAACTGCCTGAAATTCTAAACCTTCCCGCTCTTTTTTGTATTCTAACTCCACCCGCCTCCCAGCATGTTTCGTGTTCCAAGCAGGGAGCCACCAAAGGTGCTCTGCTACACTCCAAGCAGGGAGCCGGACTGTGGCTTTGCTGAACTACTGTGTTGTGTGGGACCCCTTTTGAAAAAGCATCCAATGCGACATGCGCATCAGGGGGTCACAGGAGGGCACATTGGTGTACTGGTGATTATGGGTAAGTGATATTTATTTTGATACAGATGGGCACATTGATTTGTCAGTTGTTCCGGACAATGTTGTTTATATTTGCTCATGTTTCTGTATGGATATTTTGCTTGGGATTTATCCTGTTGTACTGTATTACTGATATGCATATTGTATAACTCTTGGTCGCTGTATCACCATGTGTACCCCTGTATTGGCCATAGTACTCCTTCTTTCCTTTTTATTGTAAAAGCCTTAATATTGGTATGTACATTTTGTATATTTTCGAAATAATTTGAATTAATAAAATATAATTTTTTTATTGGATTGTGTTTCTCTGCTCCGTTTCTTCTATGTATATCATTCAAATGGGAGCATTTCCATTTTTTTCATTTGCTGTTGGGCATTATGCCTCATTCTTTGGAGTGAAGTTATTTCTTCAGTACTTATTTTAGTTAATTTATGCTTGTTTTGACTTATTTTCATTTTCATGTGTTGTGTGGGATGCAAGTGTTGGAGCGTGGTCAGGAGCCTCCAACTTACCTGGATGGTTTTCCACCACACCTCAGGAGGAGGTGCAGTACCTCTGTGGAGACTGAGCCTCAGGGGCACCACATACCCCCCCATTAAACACAGCACATCCGCGGGCTGCAAGGCAAGCAAAGTTGACAATACAGGAACATACACAATTTTGTAATGCTGAATAAACATGTCTTATACTAAACTTCCCAATGTGGGAGGCACGGTTTTTTGAACGCTTCAAAGAGTTTTAACTAGCTATCTAAATTCAAAATTATGCTACCTAATTTAAAGTGCCATGGAAGCAACTCAATATCAATTCACATTTTCTAGCAACACATCTCTGTTCTGTTACTTTACACATTCTCTTACTTTCTGCTTAGACAACCGCTGGTGTCTGGTTCATCACCTGTAACTTCAATTCTTTATTCACATTCAAGGCATTTGTAATTCAAACTTTCATTAGTATACCATTTACTAAATTTCTACATTTGTAAAACATTCACTATAGTCATTTCTCAACTATACAACTATACCCTATAAAATCTGTCATTAAGCATTATCACTTTCTAGCTTTCTGTTTCAAAAATATGTTAACCATTATCAATAAGTGCAAATAATAGTCACAGGTCCGGCCAACATGTCTGGAAATGTCCTTATGCTGAAGTAATTCTTCCTTCAAGAAGAGAGAGTCCTATGTAAAACCAAGAGAGAGCACCTAAAGAGGTGCAAACTATATACAATAACAGTTCTGGACCATTCAGCGTTCATGATCTCTGCAGTTCAAGTGTGAAGGCTGCCAATACAACTGGGCAACAACTGGAAAACAAAACTGAACCATGATGGTCAAAAATAGGAAACAAAAGGCACAACGGTGCAAACACCCGCCTGGGTAACGAGAGTTATTTAAAGAAGTATCTTGACTAATTGTTGTCCCCTCCTGGGGTTTCTGGACTGGAACTGCTTCCAGGGGTGATACTCTGGGTGTCTTCATCTTGTTGCTGGTTGCTTGCCATAGGGCATGGTGGTGGCAGCTGGTGTGATTGCCGCCTAGGGTCTTGAAGCTGTGGTAAAGGGAACCCATGATGCATATCAATGCCCATCAGCTGTTCCTCTTCGGTGGATGGTTCCGCTGCTCTGGTACGAGGCCTGACATCTGGGGAAGCCGCAGCCTGTTGATGCTGGTAAGCAGCTATGCGGGAGCTTTGCAGCCAAGGGATCCCGATGTCTCTATCCCAAAGCGACCAAGACTCCTCCAAGCCCTGAAGATGCTGGATCATGCGCGCCTGTTCTAGCCGTACCCTTCTCAGTAGGGACCTCTTCCACCTCCCCATCTCTGACAGCCTAGTGCCCCCAGCTGACTCTTCCAACTGCCCCATTTTGAGTTCCCGCAAGCCAGCCTCTGACAATGTGAATTCAGTGGGCAGCCCATTAGGAGGGCCGGGGTATATACCTGGTGCCTCCCGGCGGTGCGGTCTCTGCTCCGGTGCAGGCATAGTGGCGGCGGACACTGCTCGGTGGGACGCCAGGGATGGTGGTGGAGCTAATGGCGGCTCTGGGTCCGCAGGGGTCTCCGGAGGGACCCGCGCGGCTGCGTCAGGTCCGGACGGGAGCTTCTCTTCCTCCGCTTCCGCTCCCAGGGCCTTAGACAACTCCTCCGGTGGTACCGGCAGAGAGGGGACAGTGGATGCTGCCGGTGGCATGGCAGCGGTTGCAGGCTCCATAGAGTCTGCCTGGAAAGGTTCCGGTGCAGCAGTGGTGGGTACCAATGGTGCGGGTACCACAGGTGTAGGCCCTTCCTGGGTGCGCTGCAGCTTTAAAGTCCATAGCGTTTCCTGCCTCATTTGCAGGCGGCACATCAGCTGGGCTATTTCGTCCTCTAGCTGCTGGCGGTTCATCTTGGACACTGGGTTGGAGCCTTCAGCCATGGCACCAGGGAGATTCAGCATAACCTCCTTGCGCTCCGCAGGCCTCCTCTGGTCTGCTTCCAAGATGGCGTTCTGGCATTCTTCTTCCTGTCTCGGCTCTTTTCCCGTCACTGGCTTCCGCTCCTCCTTCTGGGGGCGGCGTCTTCTTCCAACTCCTCCATACCAAGCCAGTATACGAACCCCTCGGGGGGTGGGCCATGTCGCCGTTGCATAGTAATTCAGGCAGGGGAGGCCCAGGACAGTTCGCTGTCTTTTCTTAGGATCTCCCATGTTATCACGCCCTTCTTCACCGCGCCAGCGGCCATTTTTAATGTTCATTTTACAGTCTATTAAATTGGGTCTTCTGCACATTTTCAAAAACTTTAAATCTTAGGCACACAGAGCCCGATGGCATCGGGTCTCGCCATCCTGTTCGTGACGCCAAAATTGGGTCGCCCCCCCCAGGGCTGTGGGGTACTTGGTACCGGGCCGGTGTCAGCAGAATGTGTCACAGCAGCGGAGACCCGGCCCGTGGCCCTGGGCGCCCAATGTAAAAAGGGGAGATTGTTATTGATGGAATGTAAATGAATAGTTCGTGATGCCACCTGTGGTGTTCGGCAAGTGAGATGTTAGGCCGACACTGCATACAGCTCCTCTGGGACTGATGGTATGGTGCAGCAAAGATGTAAAAGCTCCCCACAGGTGAAGCTGTAGTCGCAGGGCAGTGTAGATGTGGTTGGCACGGGGATGTAGCAGTGCTGGGTGCGTTGGCGCAAGAATGAATGGAGGACACCACCGGGGTTGTAGTTCCAAAGCTTTACTCACAGTCTGTAGTACACACAGGTTCCTGCCTCTGTGCTGTGTCCTCCGGGTCAGGGACTCAATCAACCTCCAGGCCAGATGGAATGCTCCCTTCCAACACTCCGCCAACATGTGCCTTTCTGAAAGTCTCCTCTTATAGCGCCTTTAAGTGTGAAGTACTCCTAGTACTGAGTTACACTGGAGTGCCTCCTGACAGATGTTCCCAAGAACTCTACTTGTACAGCAGACAGCTGTAGCCTGCTTCGGGGACTCCTTGCTCCTGAGTCCCGGCTCACTATCAATGTTACTGTTGTGCCCCCAAGTCTTAGATGGGAGTAGTGCATTTACAGCCCACTACTCCACCGGTGTCTGCTGTAGAACCATTAGTGTCCATACAACCTCGTGGACCGGGCCCCGGCCTTGCACTTAGAACTTCTAGGCAGGGTTCTTCCTCTAACCCACATCCTCTGTTCCCTTTTACTCCTACATTCCGTACTAGTCTTTCCTTCTTATGGAAGATCAGGTTTAGGTTCAATCTTTTTCTGCTTCTTTCCTTTCCCGTGCCACCAGACCCAGGTCACTGACATCTGCTGCAGCACCTCCTTCCTCCATCCCTCTTCCAGGGATCTTCTTTCCTCACTCCTCTTTGAGTGACACTCTGACTGACTGACCTCGAACTGCCTGAAATTCTAAACCTTCCCACTCTTTTATGTATTCTAACTCCACCCGCCTCCCAGCACGTTTCGTGTTCCAAGCAGGGAGCCACCAAAGGTGCTGTGCTACACTCCAAGAAGGGAGCCGCAATGTGGCTTTGCTGAACTACTGTGTTGTGTGGGTTGCAAGTGTTGGAGCGTGGTCAGGAGCCTCCAACTTACCTGGATGGTGGGGCAACACAACTCTTTTTTACTGTGCAAACCTTCAACCAGATCATTATTAAATATGTTGAAGAGAATAGGTCCCAACACCGACCCCTGCGGTACCCCACTGGTCACAGCGACCCAGATAGAGAATATACCATTTACAACCACCCTCTGCTTTCTATCATTAAGCCAGTTACTTATCCATTTACACACATTTTCCCTCAGACCCAGCATTCTCATTTTGTGTACCAACCTCTTGTGTGGCATGGTAAATCTTTGAGATTACTACTTCTGCATGCTTTCATTGATGGTGATATGGGGTAATGTTTAAATAAGACTGAATCGGTCATAAGTATTTACCAATGTAGATTCAGGATGGTGAGCAAGGTATTCCATTGATGATTATAAGTTGAAATAAAGTATAATTCTCTAGATTGTTTTTCTGGTTTTAGATGCCAATAAATCATTCATTGATGCTCTTTTTGTCCTCAAGTATCCCTTTATGCTCCTCTTACTATACCCACCGTCTCAGAATCTCTGCCAAAGGTCCACAGCCTGCTCCTCAAATAAATCGCCTGATGTACAAATTCTCCTAGCCCGGAGGAACTGACCCCATGGAATGGCTTTGATGGTCGAACTCAGATGTGCCGATGAAGCATGTAATAATACATTCACTGAGGTCTGCTCACAATACATGTCTGTATGTATGAACCCATTTCTTTGTACCCTGAGCTCCACATCTAGGAGGGATATCACTTGATGGTGATAAATACTGTATTGGTAAGTTTGATGCTGGAGCCGTTGTGAATCAATGCTGACAAAAAAATGTTCGGATCAATGGCAGAGCACTACCATATAAATAGAATGTCATCAATAAAACAAAACCATCCAAGGATCTGGGGGAGGGTGCATCATCTGGGAATATTTCCCTTTCCCAGTAACTGAGAAATAGATTAGCATATGATGGTGCACACACCACTCCCCTTGCTGTACCACATTTCTGTAAAAAAAGAAAACAATCCTTGAATTAAAAAAAAAAATTATGAGTCAGTTTGAATCACAACAGCTCCAACACTAGCTCCCTTGTATCAGCCTCAGTAAGTCAGCTGTGGAGGCTGAGTACAATGGGTTGTGTTGGAGCTGATGAGAGGATAAACCCAGTATCTCTCTTTGAGAAAAGATTGCACATGCTGTGCACCAAACTGGAAGTATAACTGGTTGCTATTAAAAATTATTGTTTTGTTTGATTGGTTTGGGAGTAGCTCAGGATTTGTGTTGTTTAGTTATCGCCTTCACAATGCTAGGAAAAATGGTTTTTGTTTGGTGCTGAGCAAACAGCGAAAAATAAGCATCATATTTTTTGATAGCTTTCACACAGGCACTGGATTCTTCTATCTACTGCCTACCAGAGAGCATGAATCTCTACAATAAATATACACATATTTGTATCATCATATTTGTACTCTGATGAGCAAAGGGGAACAATGTTTTGAACTTTCAATATTAAGGCTCCATATCTCATCATCAATTGCTGCTTTCAACATGAGACCACCATCATTTTATATATAATTATTTTGGCTATCGCATACATATATTTGACTTGCAACTATTTTGTATATGATTAGATATGCAGATTCCTTTTATGTCATTGCATTGTTACTGCTCTGCTCCTAAAATCTAAATTTAGATTTTTATTACTTTGTTAGTATATTGTATATCCACATTTCGCTTTCAGCACTGCCTGAATCCTTCTAGGCATGCTCTTAATCAGATTCAAGCATGTATCTACTGAAATCTGACCACAGGTCTCTTCTACACGCTCCCAAAGTTGATGACATACTGGTCATCTCAATCGAGCACATATTCATCTTTTCCTTCAACTCTACTCACAAGTGTTCAATTGATTTGAGGTCTGGGGACTGTGGAGGCCAAATCAAAACACCTCAATTTCATTGTCATTGAATTAATACCTTTCTTTGTCAATCTTGATGTATGGCTCGGGTTGTTGTCCTGTCGAAATACTTTGTCATCCTTCATACCCATAAAACTTGAGCATACAAAGTAATTTGAAGGACACTCATATATAGCTCAGCATTCAGATGATCATTGATTGTGGTCAAGTATCCATGACATTTGGATGTGAAAAAAAAATATCACCAGTCTTCTTCCACCAAACTTGACAATTTCTTCAATTTCTTGATTCAATAGCCCCTTTTCCCTTGTTTCTTCCAAACCCATTTGCATCTATCAGAGCCTAGTTTATTGACTTTTGTATTGTCTCTCCAAAACATCTGTTTCCAATCTTCTACTGTCCATTTTTTGCACTTTTTTACAAACTCAAGCTGACACTTCTTATGACGATGTTGAAGCCAAGGATTCTTGACCTTTTTTCGGACCACCATTTCAGACTTTTGAAACATATGTTGCACAGTGCTTGCATGGACATCTGTAATCTCATGATTACAAAGCATACCAGCCACCTCCACTACCTTGTTTGTCACACCAAAACTGGCCGACTTTGTGATGAGTTGACTTGTTGAATTTTTTGTCTGGATGTCCACCTCTTGGGTTTTGAACGGATGGACAGACTTAATTTCAAATTCTTCCAACTCTCATGGCACTCACATGATGCAATTTAGTAATTTTCTTGGCTAAGAGCCCTCTATCGAGGAGCTGGATGATGCTGTTTCTCTTTTCTTGAGAAATCTTTTTCATAGCTGCTCCTTGATTTGAACCAGTGACTACAGTTGAGCGACTTTGGTCGGATCGGGTTTCATGAAACAAAATTTGAGTCGGATGAAACTGGTCGGACTAGGGCAAAAAAAGTCGGAGTTTCGTCCGAAACCCGACCCCAATGCAAGTCAATGGGAAATAAAAGTCGGCATTGAGCAGATGACATTCATCCACTCATGCCGTCTTTTATTCCCCATTGACTTGCATTGGGGTCAGGTTTCGGATGAAACTCCAACTTTTTTTTGCCCTAGTCGGACCATTTTCATCTGACTCAAATTTTGTTTCATGAAACCCGATCCGACCAAAGTCGCTAAACTCTACCAGCGACCTTTCACTTGGGAATCAACCTAATAATATACAGAGCTATTAGATAATGCGAGAACAGGTTGTAATTTGTAGTATAAAGGAATAAAACGATTTTTCCACCACCAGAAGCAAAACAATAACAATGCAGTATCATGACAAAAATCTGCATAACTAATCATATGCTTTATAGTTGCAAGTAAAATTTATGTATGAGACATGCAAGATGATTGTCTATAAAATGATGGTAGTCTCACATTTGAAGCAGTAGTGGATAGTGAGATATGGAGCCTGAAAGTCAAAAGTTCAAAACATTGTTACCTTTTTGCTCATCAGTGTATATGCAGTCATTCATCAATGAATTAACTAAACATAAAAAACTGTACATATATATCAGCAGCAAAGTAACTGTATAGCCAAACATATTACGGCATTCAACAATTATTAAATCATACACACATATGTATCAGAATGTAAAAACATATACATAAGTGTATGCCGGTATCCATATGCTCTCAGGCTGCTCCTCCAGTAGCTATTTCTTCATTGGCTGGGTCAGCATTGCACCTTTAAATGTGTTCTTGGACGTAAAATGTAGGAAGATCAATCAGCTGAAATATACTGCTTTTAAGAGACCCAATGGTTCCCTGCACTGCGTTACATGCTGTCGGGCAATCAGAAGCCAGCAGCTGACATCAGAGTACTTGTCATGTGAGGTACATGGCAGTGACGTCATTCACCGCCCCTTGCCGGTACTTCAAAATCAGCTACAGGCCACTTCACCAGCTATAGAAAAGGATGTCGCGCCATAGGAGAGCATGAGGGTGAAAAGAATAGTTGGTTTTTTTTTTAAATGTGTTGGAGTAGAATGGCAGAATGGGGACATTATATCAGGAAGGGACATTATTACTGGAAGGGGCATAGGGTTGGGATAGGTCTGAACATATGATCATTCACTAGCAGCCATGTTATGAACATGAGAGCTGTGTAATCTGTGAGAAAAGCTGCACTAAGCTGTCATATCTATATAATAATAAGTGCAACAAAATAAAGTCCACAACACTTCTGTTACTATAAAAGTAGTGTGGACAACTAGTTACCTCATGCTGAATCTAGCATGATACATGCTTTTTTATTAAGTAATCGGCAGCCAGTTTACACAGCTCAATTATTGGTATTCAGATATTCATATAAAAGCTTGATGACTGTAATCTTTCAGTATAAATGCATTCAAACAGACAGTCATGTACGATTATTTACTGCCCATCATGATTACATGGAATCATCATGGAAACCACCATAAACATCACCAAATGCTCTCCGCTCCTCCCGCACCCACCAACCCCAGTAATCCTGGCATAAGATGTGGATCATTTATTTATCATATAAAAAATAAAGAGACCCCAAGCTGTTTTATTGAGCTTCCAACACCCCCCCAGACAGTGATCCTGGCATCTGGCGTTATCTTCCCAACTTATAATGATCTCGTAATAAGCCCTCTGGCACCCCCTTGAGGCAATAACTATTTCATGAACTGCACTGCATTTAATAATCTTATAATATGCCATCACTACAATAAGATTACTACATGTAGTGCATGTACAGCCAGGATTACCGTCAGCAGGGAGGATAAAGATCTTAATATGAGAATAATACATGTAGCGCAGAATGAGGTTATAAAAAAATAAAATAAACCTTACCCTTTTAAACATTTATACCTAGAGTTGAGCAAAACGGGTCGGTCATATTCAAAAGTCGCCGACTTTCGCTGAAGTCGGGTTTCATGAAACGAAACCCGACCATAGCGTGAGGTCGGCCATGAGGTCGGCGACCAGAACGCCAAAAGTCGCGTTTCAGAAGATGCTTCCAGGGCCCTTTTTCAGCCAATGATGGAAGATGCACACTGTGGGCAACGCGATGACATAGGCATCGGTCACCACCATCTTTGAGAAGGGCATGCAAGTGATTGGCTGGCCTTGTGTGGCGTCACAGGGGCTATAAAAGGGCGTGAACGCCGACCGCCATCTTACTTATGCAGATCTTAGCATAGAGAGAGCTGCTGCTGATGATGATGATTATGTAGGGAGAGCGTTAGGCAGGGAAGAAGAACCAAAAACTGCTTCTGCTGTTAGCGATTTCCACGTACAGCACAACACTTTGTGTGCAGTGACAGGGGAGGCTCTATTTCTGTGCATCAGCTCTGTTGGTTATTAGGCTGCCTTACAAGGCTCCCTGATAGCTGCATTGCTGTTTGCACACTGCTGTGCAAACTGCTTTTTTAAAAAGCAAAAATACTTATCTTCCTCTTTTCTGCACAGTTACCAAGGGTTCATTTTTCCACCCTTTTGTGTGTGCACTTGGCAACAGTCCTGCATATTAGGCTGCCTGCGTCCATACTTGGACTGAGAGCATCATTGTCAGCGTCCTCAAATCTCTAGTGAGATCCAAAATCTCACCAATCCTATAGACACCCTCCACCTTGTCATTCACCATCCAATTTCAGCCTGTTACATTGAGGTGTAATCTCTCCTGGGCCTGAGACAATAGTTCTGCATCCTCAAATCTATAGTGATATCCAAATTCTCACCTATCCCATAGACACCCTACACCTTTTCATACACCACCCAATTTCAGCCTGTTACATTGAGGTGTAATCTCTACTGGGCCAGAGACAATAGTTCTGCGCCCTCAAATCTATAGTGAGATTCAAATTCTCACCAATCCTATAGACACCCTCCACCTTGTCATTCACCATCCAATTTCAGCCTGTTACATTGAGGTTTAATCCCTACTGGGCCTGAGACAATAGTTCAGCATCCTCAAATCTATAGTGAGATTCAAATTCTCACCAATCCTATAGACACCCTACACCTTGACATATACCATCCAATTTCAATCTGTTACATTGAGGTGTAATCTCTACTGGGCCAGAGACAATAGTTCTGCGTCCTCAAATCTATAGTGAGATTCAAAATCTCACCGATCCTATAGACACCCTCCACCGTGTCATTCCCCATCCAATTTCAGCCTGTTACATTGAGGTGTAATCTCTAGTGGGCCTGAGCATCCTCAAATCTCTAGAGAGATTCAAATTCTCACCAATCCTATAGACACCATACACCTTGTCATACACCATCCAATTTCAGTCTGTTACATTGAGGAGTAATCTCTACTGGGCCAGAGACAATAGTTCTGCATTCTCAAATCTATAGTGAGATTCAAAATCTCACCAGTCCTATAGACACCCTACACCTTGTCATACACCATCCAATTTCAATCTTTTACATTGAGGTGTAATCTCTACTGGGCCTGAAACAATAGTTCAGCGTCCTCAAATCTCTAGTGAGATTCAAATTCTCACCAATAGTAGATACACCTTCTACCTTGTTTTACAGTACCATATAGCTGGTGGTATTTTGGGTACATTTTCACAAAAATGAGCAAGTATGGTGGAAGACGCCATGGAAGTGGGCAGGGGTTGTCAGCTGGTCCCTATGGTGGTGGTGGTGGCGTTACATCTGTTGGTAGTGGCAAAAGCAGAATAGCACCTAAGGCAGGAGGTGTTGAGCCTGCATCATCGTCTGGCTCCACAAGGCCTCAAAGGCTCTCTTTTTTCTGGGAGTGGGTAAACCACTTTTAAAGCTGGAGCTTCAGGAACAAGTTTTGGCTTACATTGCTGACACAGCCTCCAGCTTTCTCGCCTCCTCTTCTGAAGTTTCAAAAAATAAAAGCACTGAGTCCTCAATGGAGGCTCCTGGTCAGGAACAACACTTTTCCTTGTGTCCTTCACCCCTACCAAAAGTGAAGGATGTGGCAGGCCACACTACCGATTACTCCGTGGAGCTCTTTTCACATACCATTTCTGGGTTAGCGAAATCGTGAATTCCCCAGTCCAAGATGAATCTGACATGGAGTGCACTGATGCACAGCCACTGCTAGATTTTTCAGCTGGTACATTCAGTCAGAGCACTACATTGTCCTCGCAGTGTACTGAGGCAGAATCAGACCCTGATGAAACTCAGGTGCCCCTTCTTGCATACTATACCACCTTACATGGTGAAACAGAGGAAGGTGCACATGAAATTGAAGAGGAGGTGATGGATGACTCAGTTGTTGACCCAGATTGAAATCCATTGGGGGAAGAGGGTGTCGCTGCCAATAGCTCAGAAGAGGAGGAGGAGGATCCGCAGCAGGCAACGACATTGCAACAGCTGTTATCTGGCAGGACCGTAGCAGTCCAAAAAAGTGTTACAAAAACCAAAAGAGTTGCAGGACAGCTTGGCCAGACAGTCAAATTAGCACAGCGTGCAAGATCTCAAAATGTCTTCCATAGTAGTAAAAGTGCAGTGTGGCACTTTTTTGAACAAAATCCTAATGATCAGGCAAAGATTATGTGTAAGAAGTGTGCAAAGACCTTTAGCCGAGGGAAAAATCTGAGAAATTTGAATACCAGTTGCATGCTTAGACATTTAACCACCATGCACTTGCAAGCGTGGACGGACTACCAAACCTCACGCACCACATGAACATCTGCTCCGAATGAATGTAGTCAGCAACACTACATCGCTTCCCCCACTGTAAGCCCACCGGTTAGCACACAACCAGCAGCAAATGTCGAGGTGTCGTCGCAAGGGCAAAGCAGTCATGGAATCACAATGTTATTGCTACGAAAGACTGATTCTAGGCCATCAGCAACATCACCAACACCATCACCAACCCTCTCTCATTCCGCCATGTCCACCACTAGTTCCACCATACGCAGCTCTCAAGTCCAGCTCACCCTACCAGAGACTCTGAGTAGGACAAAAAAGTACTCATCCTCTCATCTTCGTACGCTGCCTTTGAACGCCCACATTGCCAAACAAATCTAGAGAGTTAGAGATGATGCCCTACCAGTTGGTTGAAAGCAAAGCTTTCCGCGAGCTCATGGCCTACGCAGTACCGCGCTATGACCTACCCAGTCGGCAATTCTTTTCGCGAAAAGCCATTCCGGCCCTCCACGTGCATGTGAAAGATCGCATTGTCCATGCAGTCAAGCAATCTGTGAGTGGAAAGGTGCACCTCAAAACAGATGCATGGTCCAGTAGGCATGGCCAGGGCCGTTACGTGTCCATCACTGCGCACTGGGTTAATGTGGTGGATGCAGGGTCCACAGGGGACAGCGATGGTGGGACAGTGCTGCCTAGCCTACGGAATAGGAAACAGCTGGCTGTAGGCATTCGAGCCTCCTCCTCCAGAAGTGAAAGCTCGTCCACAGAACACAGTCGCACGAGCACTCCATCCGCAGCTGCCAGTGTTGCACACGAGGTGTCCCACTATCGAACAGCTAGTGGTAAGCGTCAGCAGACTGTGTTGAAGATGATGTGTTTGGAAGACAACAGACACACCGTGGAGGTACTGGCCAAAAACTTGCAGTGACAAACTGAGTCATGGCTGGGCAGTCTACATCTTGAGGCAGGCAAGGTAGTTAGTGATAACGGCCGGAATTTTGTGGCAGCCATAGCCCTTTCAAAACTCAGACACATACCTTGCCTGGCTCATACCTTGAACCTGATGGTGCAGTGCTTCCTCAATAATTATCCAGAGTTAACCCCCCTGCTCCATAAGGTGCGAAGACTATGCTCGCACATCCGCCGGTCGCCCGTACACTCCAGTCGTATGCAGAAGCTGCAGCGATTGCTCAACCTTCCCAAGCACCGCCTAATTATCAACGTTGCAACAAGGTGGAACTCCACCCTGCACATGGGTTAGTGGCTGTGCGAACAGAGGCAGGCTGTAATTCATTTATGGGAGGATACACAGGCAGGCAGTTTGCAGGCAAACATGGAGTTGTCTGGTGTGCAGTGGTCGAAGCTGAAAGAACACTGAAAAGTTCTTCAGTGTTTTGAGGAATGCACATGGCTGGTAAGCTCAGACGACACCATCATAAGCATGAGCATCCCACTTATGCGTCTGCTCATGCAAACTTTGACGCACATTAAGGAGCAGGCGTCTGCAGCCGAGGAGGAAGAGGAGGAGGGAAGCCTTGATGACAGTCAGCAATTTTCTGGTCAGGGAAGTCTCGTGGACGAGGTGGAGGAAGAAGATGAAGAGGAGGAGGAGGAGGATGATGGGGATGATTATTTTGGGTAGGAAGATGCTTCTCAGGGGGCAAGAAAAAATGTTGTCTTGGCAAGGACAGATACAGGGTTTGTGCGTGACTGGAGGGATGTGGATTTGCCAGAAAGTGCTACTCCACCCAGCACTCGCAGTGCATCATTGACACTGGGAACATTGGCCCACATGTCTGATTATGCCTTGCAGATCCATAAAAGGGACCCCCGCATTGCCAAAATGATGAACGATGATGACTACTGGTTGGCCAGCATCCTGGATCCACTCTATAAAGGCAAATTCCAAAACATCATTTCACAGGATAACCTAGAGCTAATATTGGCTAACAATCAAGCAACTCTGGTAAACCGTTTGTTTGAGGCAATCCCAGCACACAGCGGCAATGATGTTTATCCAACAAGCCGTAGGTGGCAACATGAAAGAGAAGTTCGTGGTGCACACAGCCGAAGTGGCGTTGGACACAGGGATTTCATGACCATGTTGTGGACTGATTTTTCAAGTACAGCTCACACGACTGGTAATACTGCATCGATCGAAAGTGACAGGAGACAACAGCTGTCCACTATGGTAACAAACTACTTCTCCTCCCATATCGATGTTCTCCCTCACCGGTCATTCCCCTTTGACTATTGGGCCAGTAAACTTGACACCTGGCCTGAATTGGCACAATATGCCTTACAGGAGCTCGCTTGCCCTGCTGCTAGTGTGTTATCTGAAAGAGTCTTCAGTGCTACTGGATCAATCCTGACAGAAAAGTGGACCCGTCTGTCGACCCAAAATGTTGATGATCTAACCTTCATTAAAATGAACCATGCATGGGTTTCAAAGGATTTTGTCCCACCCTCCCCTGCTGACACGTAGATTGCCAGAAAAATGGCTTGCTTTTGTCCTCCTCTTCCGCGGACTTCTCCAATTACTCCATTTGCAGCTGCTGAATGTCCAACATCAACATATGCCTATTTTTCCACCTCCCTAGCTGGGCTGCCTCCCCCCACAGGGCCAGGGTCACCACTTGGCGCACGCACCTGTGCGAGTGCCGTTGCCCTGGACAGGTGGGTGGGCACACTCTTTGGCAACGGCACTGGCAAAAGGTCCCTCATAGTAGAATCAAGTGTCTCTGACGGTGGGGGTGCACACCCGCTGTCAGACACACCGGCATACTATGAGGGGCCCTGTGCCAATGCCGTCGCCAACTAGTGGGCCCCCTCTGCTTGCTCAGGATCACAGCACTTGCAAAGTTGAAATACTTACCTCTCCCTGCTCCACTGCCGTGACGTCTTCCACGTTTCCTTACAGTGACATTCTGGTCAGAGAGCGCGATGACATCACGTCTGTACGCCCTCTGCCTAAACAGTCCAAGTGCAGTGAGATGGAAGATGGGGACGAAGTGGAGTCCAGACTGGTACAGGGATTCCCTAGCGAGGAGACTTATTTAATTGTTTTCAGTGTTGGGACCGCTATTTTTGGGGAGCACTATACTCTGGAGAATGTATTTTTCATTGTACTATACCGCTATTTCTCTGCCGTATCAGAGGATCATGAATTGTGGCATGTGTTAAAGGAGCCCATTGACACTCTTAGGCCCTGGGCCCACGAAAATCTGGAGCCAGCCCTAGCCCCCACAACTTTAGCCAAATAACCCCTAGTGTCCAATGCCTATTATTATAAAGTAAATTAAGGTTGACAAGCTTAAGTAATAGGAATTGATGTTTTTGGCATTAAAATGGGCACTGTAGGTGTTTTTCCTGTCCACCACTCACTGCCGACTTTTCTTCCCCATTGACTTGCATTGGGTTTCGTGTTTCAGTCAGCCTTCGACTTTTCACAATAATCAGCCGATTTCGTTCGACCCGACTTTTGAGAAAGTCGGGTTTCATGAAACCCGACGTGACCTGAAAAAAGGCAAAGTCGCTCATCTCTATTTATACCTATTGGCAGCAACCAATGAGATCCTTGGCAACAAAAAACAGACCTAGATCTAACTTTGGGACAATGACAAGTGGCACAGAATTGCGCACTTAGGCTGCTTTCACACTAGCGTTTTACTGACCTGCGTCAGTCTGCGCTCGGCCACCGCTAAGCTCCGCCGCCAGCCGTGCCTTCTCCCGGCCGCTCCTCCTATAGGCACATGACATTGCATGCGACCTGCGTACCCTATCTTTAGCATTGGGTATGCAGGCCATGTGCAGGTATGCGTTTGCTGTCGCATGTGTCCTTTTGACTGTGCGCCGACCTGCGCCAAACACACCATGTTGCATTTTGGTGCGCTCAGCACACCGTCAAAAGGACGCATGCGGCGACAAACACATACCTGGGCATGGCGTGTGTACCCAATGCTAAAGATAGGGTACACAGGTCGCATGCAGCGTCATGCGCCCATTGGCGGAGCGGCCGGAAGGAGGCACGGTCGGGGGCAGAGCTTAGCGGCGCAGATCAGTGAAATGCTAGTGTGAAAGTAGCCTAAGAAGTCCAAAATGTGCACGCATGGTGCCTGCAAAAAACACTGCCAAATCCAGTGAATGGATCAGGAAATTTGCCATCGCTGATCAGATTGCTTAAAATGCCACCTGAAGCAAGAGCTTTTATCGTCTCATGGACGCAGGAACTCTGATACACCCATATCAATATCAGTGTATCCTTTATCTGCCTCATTCCATTTTATAATAATTTTTTGGGGGGAGAGGAGGAAAATAAATTTTTTAATGTCACATGATACTTTAATATTATGGTATGTCATTTTAGAGAAGGATGACGTATTTGGTTTACTTTTGTGATTCAAATTTAATATCATTTAACAGATGGTATGCAGTTGCAATCATTTTTAGCTCACTCTATCTATAGGGTTCACTGTAGTTTTCCAAAGTGTCCATAAAGTATGTCTGAACATGATTTTTAGTTACATAGCTCAGGAAAATTAAAAATGGAAACCCCTACATTCAGGTCTGCATTCAGGTCTGTGATTTTACTTCTCAGCACTAGGGATGAGCTTTCCGATATTGAAATATCGGAAATCGGCTCGATATTTGTGATATCGGAATTCCGATTTCCGATTCCGATATTTTTTTCACATCGGAAATTGGAAATCGGAAATCCCATAATCCTTCAGCCTCTGAGCCTCTAACCCTAACTATAACTATCCCTAACCCCAAACCCTTAACTCTTACCACTAACCCTAGCCCTAACTAACCCTAACCACTAACCCTAACCCCTAACCCTTACCCTAACGCTACTAACCCTAAAACGCTAACCTCTAACCCTGCTAACCATAAGCATAGCCGTAACCCTAACCCTACTAACCGTAACCCCTAACCCTACTAACCATAAGTATAACCCTAACCCCTAACCCTACTAACCCTAACCCCTAACCCTACTAACTATATGCATAACCCTAACCGTAAACCCTGACTCTACTAACCCTAACTAACCCTAACCATAACCCTAACTAACCCTAACCCCTAACCCTACTAACTATAAGCATAACCCTAACCGTAAACCCTGACTCTACTAATCCTACCTAACCCTAACCCCCTAACTCTTACCCTAACCCTACTAACCCTAACCCCTAACCATAACCATACTAATCCTAACCACTAACCCTAACCCTACTAACCCTAACCCCTAACCCTACTAACCATAACCATAACCCCTAACCCTAACCCTACTAAACCTATTCCCTAACCCTACTAACCATAAGCATAACCCTATACCCTAACCCTACTAACCCTAACCCCTAACCCTAACCCTACTAACTATAAGCATAACCCTAACTGTAAACCCTGACTCTACTAACCCTAACTAACCCTAACCATAACCCTAACTAACCCTAACCCCTAACCCTAACCCCTAACCCTTACCCTACTAACCATAAACCCTAACCCTACCCCAACTAATCCTGACCCAAAGAAAAAACACAGCTGTTAAGAAGATGGCGACCAGTTTTCCTGCTACAGCTTTTGCTCTGTGCACTTTTCCAGCGATTTTTTTGCTCCTCTGCCTCTGCAAACTCATTCCCCATTATCCTGAGGTGTTTCCCCTCCATTTTAACCATTATATAGCACTGTAGTGGTCATTTTGTAATTCAAATTTTTTTCTCCCATTGACTTGCATTGATATCGGAAATCGGAAATTCCGATATACGATATTTTCCAATATCGGAAATCGGATATCCGATACGGTATTGGGCAATATCGCTCATCCCTACTCAGCACCTAAAACTTTAGAGCTACAAAATCTTACTATTTTGTAGTCATAAGGAATTTTCAGGAAAATACTATCAGCTGCCGAGTACACAAACTCTGTCTCCTAACTTTAATTCTGTTATATTGATCATGTTTACCTCTTACATTTATTAAGTGTACTACTCTAAACCTGAAGGTATCATAGTGAATGATGCAAGTAAAGTGGAAATAATAGGTTGCTACAGGCAACCAAAAAAAAAGCGTTCGCTAGATGAATTTACGTTCTCATTCATTCTGAAGCTTCACAAATAAAACAAGCAATAAACCGATATAGTACAAGTAAAAGTCTGCATTAGTTCTGGATTTTACATTACCTGAATTTTCCATCCATTAACGTGCAGCAAGTGTTTACACCTTATTTCATGTCTATTTTAATGTGAAACACGTAGAAACTCTATCAGTAAGCTGCATTTTCAAGATGTTTGTTTATGTGGCATACATACCGTTATAGTGTGCGGTGCTTTTATACTTGGATACAATGTATAAAGTTCAATAAAGCAATAACAAGAATATGAAAAACAAAGTAAATATGAACTCTTTCCCACTGAGCCACACATAGAAAAAAATAAAAAAACATAATTTCAAACTTAGTTAGGACACGTTAGAGGCCTTAGCCAGGTTATTATTGCTTTTATGGATTTTGTGTATCAACAGGTATGAACATATTCTTACCCATATGATGCAAGATTTCCTTTACTATTCAATAAAATATTTATCAGTGATAAAACATCATAAAAAATAAATAGTGTAATAGAAAATAGCATTGGCGAGAAGGGGAAAATGAGTGGTGATAGGCAACAAGAGGAAGACTTTGGAAATGGAAACAAAGAAAATATTAAAATATTGGCAGTTTTGATGTCAATTGTTCATTACAGGAAGTATTTGTGCTCTGAGACAAATTGGATCTGATAAATTTCTGGCTGCCAAGATCCAGATGGACAATATTCAATTTCTAGCAATGGGTTGTAGTAGTCACAAATTGAAAAATTGCTAGAGCTAGACAGCTAATATCAAAATAATGTTGAGCTGAAGTTACTACAGTCAGAAGACAATATTTAAATCAAAAATATTCCTTGCTATTAATATATGCTAAAAATATGCAAACTTTATAAACTAGAAGTGCCTTTGTCATTCTGATACAATCTACTGGCCAGCAAGTGATTATTAGTAATATTCAAGTAAGGAAATGGAAACATTCGGTAAATTAATAACAGTATTAAATAAATAATCAATTCTTTTATTTCTTATATTTGCTTCCACTTTTGATTATGCATGTTTATTGATATCACAGTGACCATTTAATATTAAAGATGAATGTTAATGTACATACAGTATACAGTTGTGGCCAAAAGTATTGACACCCCTGCAATTCTGTCAGATAATACTCAGTTTCTTCCTGAAAATGATTGCAAACACAAATTCTTTGGTATTATTATCTTCATTTAATTTGTCTTAAATGAAAAAACACAAAAGAGAATGAAGCAAAAAGCAAAACATTGATCAGTTCACACAAAACTCCAAAAATGGGCCAGACAAAAGTATTGGCACCCTCAGCCTAATACTTGGTTGCACAACCTTTAGCCAAAATAACTGCGAGCAACCGCTTCCGGTAACCATCAATGAGTTTCTTACAATGCTCTGCTGAAATTTTAGACCATTCTTCTTTGGCAAACTGCTCCAGGTCCCTGATATTTGAAGGTCGCCTTCTCCAAACTGCCATTTTTAGATCTCTCCACAGGTGTTCTATGGGATTCAGGTCTGGACTCATTGCTGGCCACCTTAGAAGTCTCCAGTGCTTTCTCTCAAACCATTTTCTAGTGCTTTTTGAAGCGTGTTTTGGGTCATTGTCCTGCTGGAAGACCCATGACCTCTGAGGGAGACCCAGCTTTCTCACACTGGGCCCTACATTATGCTGCAAAATTTGTTGGTAGTCTTCTGACTTCATAATGCCATGCACACGGTCAAGCAGTCCAGTGCCAGAGGCAGCAAAGCAACCCCAAAACATCAGGGAACCTCCGCCATGTTTGACTGAAGGGACTGTGTTCTTTTCTTTGAATGCCTCTTTTTTTCTACTGTAAACTCTGTGTTGATGCCTTTGCACAAAAAGCTCTACTTTTGTCTCATCTGACCAGAGAACATTCTTCCAAAACGCTTTAGGCTTTTTCAGGTAAGTTTTGGCAAACTCCAGCCTGGCTTTTTTATGTCTCGGGGTAAGAAGTGGGGTCTTCCTGGGTCTCCTACCATACAGTCCCTTTTCATTCAGACGCCGACGGATAGTACGGGTTGACACTGTTGCACCCTCGGACTGCAGGGCAGCTTGAACTTGTTTGGATGTTAGTCGAGGTTCTTTATCCAACATCCGCACAATCTTGCGTTGAAATCTCTTGTCAAGTTTCCTTTTCCGTCCACATCTAGGGAGGTTAGCCACAGTGCCATGGGCTTTAAACTTCTTGATGACACTGCACACGGTAGACACAGGAACATTCAGGTCTTTGAAGATGGACTTGTAGCCTTGAGATTGCTCATGCTTCCTCACAATTTGGTTTCTCAAGTCCTCAGACAGTTCTTTGGTCTTCTTTCTTTTCTCCATGCTCAATGTGGTACACACAAGGACACAGGACAGAGGTTGAGTCAACTTTAATCTATGTCAACTGGCTGCAAGTGTGATTTAGTTATTGCCAACACCTGTTAGGTGCCACAGGTAAGTTACAGTTGCTGTTAATTACACAAATTAGAGAAGCATCACATGATTTTTCGAACAGTGCCAATACTTTTGTCCACCCTCTTTTTTATGTTTGGTGTGGAATTATATCCAATTTGGCTTTAGGACAATTCTTTTTATGTTTTTTCATTTAAGAAAAATTAAATGAAGATAATAATACCAAAGAATTTGTGTTTGCAATCATTTTCAGGAAGAAACCGAGTATTATCTGACTGAATTGCAGGGGTGTCAATAGTTTTGGCCACAACTGTATATACTGGGTGAGCTAATTAAACATAAAAGGATTGCAGATAGATATAACTGACTCAAGCACAGGCACCAAAACACAAACATAATGACATGATAGTCAAATAAATAAAACATATCCTGATAATGTTAAAAAAAATGCAAAGCTTACAGGGAACCTGTGTTGTTGTTTTTTTAGCTATTTAACTGCCTCCAGTACATTGTTAGTTATGCAATGTGCTTTTATTTGTGAAAACCATGTTATAAAAGGACGTGACTGTTTCCTGTCACAAAGCTGTCACGTCACCCTTGAAGACCTGGAGTTAGTTGGTCACATCGGATAATGAATTGCAGGTCTTCTTTAGAGATGATGTGATTTGTGTACCCTATTAAATGAATTTAGCTTCTTCTGGTGCTCAAGAAGTTAACAACCCTTTCTATGCTGGTCAGAAACGCGCAGCTCCATTTCAGTTGCTTCTGATCTGGTCATTACCTCTTTCTATGTAAATTAATCAGACCATCTTGTCCCTGCAGTGATTCATTTGCATGTCCTGTGTGCTAGAGATAAGATTTTGGAATAGAGTTGTATTCGTGCTCTGTGGTTTTCTGTAGTACATGTGTGTTTATATCCTGGTCCCTGGTCCCTATTAGTTAATTCCTCCCTATTGTTGGTTAGTAGAGTTGAGCGAAACGGGTCGGTCATATTCAAAAGTCGCCGGCTTTCGCTGAAGTCAGGTTTCATGAAATGAAACCTGACCATAGCGTGAGGTCAGCCACAAGGTCGGCGACCAGAGCGCCAAAGTCGCATTTCAAAAGATGCTTCCAGCGCCCTTTTTCAGCCAATGATGGAGGACGCACACTGTGGGCAGCGCGATGACATAGGCATCGGTCACACCATCTTTGAGAAGGGCATGCAAGTGATTGGCTGGCTTTGTGTAGCGTCACAGGGGCTACAAAAGGGCGTGAACTCCGACCGCCATCTTACTTATGCCGATCTTAGCATAGGGAGAGCTGCTGCTGATGATGATTCTGTAGGGAGAGCGTTAGACAGGGAAGAAGAACCAAAAAAACTGCTTCTGCTGTTAGCGATTTCCACTTACAACACAACACTTTGTGTGCAGTGACAGGGGAGGCTATATTTTTGTGCATCAGGTCTGTTGGTTATTAGGCTGCCTTATAAGGCTCCCTGATAGCTGCATTGCTGTTTGCACACTGCTGTGCAAACTGCTTTTTTAAAAGCAAAAATACTTTTCTTCCTCTTTTCTGCACAGTTACCAAGCGTTCATTTTTCCACCCTTTTGTGTGTGCACTGTGCAGCAGTCCTGCTTATTAGGCTGCCTGAGTCCAAACTTGGACTGAGAACATCATTGTCAGTGTCCTCAAATCTCTAGTGAGATCCAAATTCTCACCAATCCTATAGACACGCTCCACCTTGTCATACACTATCCAATTTCAGCCTGTTACATTGAGGTGTAATCTCTCTTGGGCCAGAGACAATAGTTCTGCATCCTCAAATCTATAGTGAGATTCAAAATCTCACCAATCCTATAGACACCCTCCACCTTGTCATTCACCATCCAATTTCAGCCTGTTACATTGAGGTGTAATCTCTCCTGGGCCAGAGACAATTGTTCTGTGTCCTCAAATCTCTAGTGAGATTCAAATTCTCACCAATAGTAGATACACCTTCTACCTTCTTTTACAGTACCCTATAGCTGGTGGTATTTTCGGTAAATTTTCAGAAAAAAGTGCAAGTATAGTGGAAGACACCATGGAAGCGGGCGGGGGTTGCCAGCTGGTCCCTATGGTGGTGGTGGTGGCGTTGCATCTGTTGGTAGTGGCAAAAGCAGAATAGCACCTAAGGTGTTGAGCCTGCGTCATCGTCTGGCTCCACAAGGCCTCGAAATCCATTGGGAGAAGAAGGTGCCACTGCCAAAAGCTCAGAAGAGGAGGAGGAGGATCCGCAGCAGGCAACTACATCGCAACAGCTGTTATATGGCAGGACCATAGCAGTCCAAAAACGTGTTACAAAATCCAAAATAGTTGCAGGACAGCTTGGCCAGTCGGTCAAATTAGCACAGCGTGCACGGTCTCAAAATGTCTTCCATAGCAGGAAGAGTGCAGTGAGGTACTTTTTTTGAACAAAATCCTAATGATCAAGCTAAAGTTATTTGTAAGAAGTGCGCAAAGACCTTTAGCCGAGGAAAAAATCTGAGAAATTTGAATACCAGTTGCATGCTTAGACATTTAACCACCATGCACTTGCAAGCGTGGATGGACTACCAAACCTCACGTACCACATGTGCACCTGCTCCGAAAGAAGGTAGTCAGCAACCCTACATCGCTTCCCCCACTGTAAGCCCACCGGTTAGCACACAACCAGCAGCAAATGTCGAGGTGTCGTCGCAAGGGCAAAGCAGTCATGGAATCACAATGTTATTGCTACAAAAGACTGAATCTAGGCCATCAGCAACACCACCAACACCATCACCATCACCAACTCTCTCTTAGTCCGCCATGTCCACCGCTAGTTCCACCATATGCAGCTCTCAAGTCCAGCTCACCCTACCAGAGACTCTGAGTAGGACAAGAAAGTACTCATCCTCTCATCCGCATACACTGGCTTTGAACGCCCACATTGCCAAACAAATCTTGTTAGAGATGTTGTCCTACCGGTTGGTTGAAAGCAAAACTTTCCTCGAGCTCAAGGCCTACGCACTACCACACTATGACCTACCCAGACAGCACTTCTTTTCGCGAAAAGCTATACCAGCCCTCCACATGCATGTGAAAGACCGCATTGTCCATGCACTCAAGCAGTGAGTGGAAAGGTGCACCTCACAACAGATACATGGTCCAGTAGGCATGGCCAGGGCCGTTACGTGTCCATCATTGCTCACTGGGTTAATGTGGTGGATGCAGGGTCCACAGGGGACAGCGGTGGTGGGACAGTGCTGCCTAGCCCAAGGTATAGGAAACAGTTGGCTGTAGGCGTTCGACCCTCCTCCTCCAGAAGTGAAAACTCGGTCACAGAGCGCAGTCGCACGGGAACTCCATCCACAGCTGCCAGTGTTGCACAAGAGGTGTCCCACTATCGGACAGCTAGTGGTAAGCGTCAGCAGGCTGTGTTGAAGATGATGTGTTTGGGCGACAACAGACACACTGAGGACGTACTGGCCGACTACTTGCAGCGACAAACTGAGTCATGGCTGGGCAGTGTCAGGAACACCGCACTGAACTTGCTTACTGAGCCAGTGCGTGTGTCCTGAGTAAAGCGAACTGTGCTCAAAGATACCTGTGTAGTTGGCAACAGCCGAGTAGGTGCGTACTTCAGAACAGCAGGACCTGAAACACGTGACTGCTGGGGGCGTGGCCTAAACTCCAGAGAGCTAGGAGCTGCAAGAGAACTCCTAGCAGGGTAACTGCAAGACAATCGAGCCTTAGGTAGCTTGGCTCTGGGTACTAAATCAATGGCACAATCGTAGGGTCTATGTGGTGGCAGCGCCTCAGCCTCACTTTCGGAAAAAACGTCTTTGAAATCCTTCAGGTACTCTGGAATACCTTCCAGACCAACAGACGAAACAGATACGGATTTAACAGCGTTAACAAGGTGTCCCAGGTTACCACATTTATCCTTGCATCCCCATTGAGTGATCTCCCCTGTAACCCAATCAATGGTAGGATTATGGCGTTGAAGCCAAGACATCCCCAGTACCAGTCCTGCAGGCAAGTTATCTAGCACAAGACAACTTATTTTTTCCACATGAGTGGAACCCACTTTTAGAGATAAAAGTTCAGACCTGCAACAGATACTGTACTGGATAAGAGGGGACGAGTCAATTGCCACAAGTTTAACAAGATCCTGAAGCCTGACTGTCCCTATCTTATTAAGAGTCATAATTTTGGTATCAATCAGGTTCACAGCAGAACCACAGTAAACAAAAGCAGTAGTCTGAACCGGACCATTACCAAGTTCCAGTTCCACCTGCAGCACCATTTTACAAAAGCAGTAGTCTGAACCGGACCATTACCAAGTTCCAGTTCCACCTGCAGCACCATTTTGCACGTGAGGAAAATTGTACCTGAAGGTCTGGGTAGCCTCCTCAACTACTACCCAGAGCTAGTCGTTTCCCGCCATCTTGGAGGATGACGGACAGGAGAGGCAGTCCTTCTTCCAGTGTCCAGATTCCCCACAATAGAAGCACAACTGCTTCTCCTGGCGGCGTCTTCTTTCCTTCTCACAGGTGACAACGCTCACCTCCATAGCCACAGGAAGAGTCCGAGTCTCATCTCCACTGAAGAATAATGGTGTTTCCCATTGCATAACACCTCTAGCCCGTAGTCTGCGATCCATGCGAACCGCTTGGGTCATGGCATTCTCCAGGGTGTCAGGTGGAGGATGGAGTGCCAAGGCATCTTTCAGACGTTCACACAGGCCTCTACGGAACAGCCCCCGAAGGGTGGCATTACTCCAAGAAATCTCGGCTGCCCAACATCTGAATTCCGTACAGAACCATTCGGCCGAGTGCTCCCCCTGACAGACACTCATCACCTTGTCCTCAGCCAAGCGCACTCTATCAGGCTCATCATAAATAAGCCCTAAGGCTGCAAAAAACACATCCACAGACATTCTCTCTGGGGCAGAGGAGGAAAGCAAAAATGCCCAGGCTTGTGGGGACCCCCTAAGCAGGGACATAACCACCCCCACCCTCTGTTTCTCATCCTCAGAGGAGCGGGGTCTCAAAGAGAAAAAGAGCTTACAGCCCTCCTTAAATGCTCTGAATTCATCTTTGTTACCAGCAAACGTGTCTGGCAATTTAACCGGGGAATCGGGTGGGACTAAAATGACATCTTAATTCCCCACCTGCTGGAAGCCTGCGGAAAGAACCCCTGAACTGAGTCCTCAACCCGAACAGGCACAGGCACATGGAGGTCACCACACTCGGCCAAAGGCAAAAGTATAACTGACAGGAGTTGGAGCTTCCCAGGGGTTTAAGAAGCTCTCCCAGAACCAAAAAGAGGCCAGAATCATTAACCCGTGGTGAGCAGGTCAAAACCTGCACTGAGCTCCAGACATTAACTTCTGACGTGCAGCTCAAAAACCTGCACTGGGATCATGACAGGCAGTCTACATCTTGAGACAGGCAAGGTAGTTAGTGATAACGGCCGGAATTTTGTGGCAGCCATAGCCCTTTCAAAACTCAGACACATACCTTGCCTGGCTCACACCTTGAACCTAGTGGTGCAGTACTTCCTCAATAATTATCTGGAGATAACACCCCTGCTCCATAAGGTGCGAAGACTGTGCTCGCACATCCGCCGGTCGCCTGTACACTCCAGTCATATGCAGAAGCTGCAGCGATTGCTCCACCTTCCCAAGCACCGCCTAATTATCAAAGTTGCAACAAGGTTGAACTCCACCCTGCACATGGTTCAGAGACTGTGCAAACAGAGGCAGGCTGTAATTCATTTGTGGGAGGATACACGGGCAGGCAGTTTGCAGGCAGACATGGAGTTGTCTGGTGTGCAGTGGTCGAAGCTGAAAGACCTCTGTAAAGTCCTTCAGTGTTTTGAGGAATGCACACGGCTGGTAAGCGCAGACGACGCCATCATAAGCATGAGCATCCCACTTATGCGTCTGCTCATGCAAACTTTGACGCACATTAAGGAGCAGGCGTCTGCAGCCAAGGAGGAAGAGGAGGAGGGAAGCCTTGATGACAGTCAGCCATTGTCTGCTCAGGGAAGTCTCGTGGATGAGGTGGAGGAAGAAGAGGAAGAGGAGGAGGAGGAGGAGGATGATGAGGATGATTATTTTGGGGAGGAGGATGCTTCTCAGGGGGCAAGAAAAAATGTTGGCGTGGCAAGTTCAGGTACAGGGTTTGTGCGTGACTGGAGGGATGTGGATTTGCCAGAAAGTGCTCCTCCACCCAGCACTTGCAGTGCATCATTGACGCCTGGAACATTGGCCCACATGTCTGATTATGCCTTGTAGATCCTAAAAAGGGACCCCCGCATTGCCAAAATGATGAACGATGACGACTACTGGTTGGCCAGCATCCTGGATCCACGCTATAAAGGCAAATTACAAAACATCATGCCACAGGAGAACCTATAGCTAATATTGGCTAACAAACAAGCAACTCTGGTAAATCGTTTGTTTGAGGCATTCCCAGCACACAGCGGCGGTGATGTTTTTCCAACAAGCCGTAGGGGGCAACATGGAAGTGGTGTTCATGGTGCACACAGCCTAAGTGGCGTTGGACACAGGGGTTTCATGACCATGTTGTGGACTGATTTTTCAAGTATGCTCACACGACTGGTAATACTGCATCGATCGAAAGTGACAGGAGACAGCAGTTGTCAACTATGCTAAAAAACTACTTCTCCTCCCATATCGATGTTCTCCTTCACCGGTCATTCCCCTTTGACTATTGGGCCAGTAAACTTGACACCTGGCCTGAATTGGCACAATATGCCTTACAGGAGCTCACTTGCCCTGCTGCTAGTGTGTTATCTGAACGAGTCTTCAATGCTGCTGGATCAATCCTGACAGAAAAAAGGACCCGTCTGTCGACCCAAAATGTTGATGATCTAACCTTCATTAAAATGAACCATGCGTGGGTTTCAAAGGATTTTGTCCCACCCTCCCCTGCTGACACGTAGGTTGCCAGAAAAATGGCTTGCATTGTCCTCCTTTTCCGCGAACTTCTCCAATTACTCCATTTGCAGCTGCTGAATGTCCAACATCAACATATGCCTATTTGTCCACCTCCCTAACTGTGCTGCCTCCCCCCACAGGGCCGGGGTCACCACCTGGCACATGCACCCGTGCGAGTGCCGTGGCCCTGGACAGGTAGGTGGGCACACTCTGTGGCAACGGCACTGGCACAAGGTCCCTCATAGTAGAATCAAGTGTCTCTGATGGTGGGGGTGCACACCCGCCGTTAGACACACCGGCGTACTATGAGGGGCCCTGTGCCAGTGCCATCGACAACGAGTGGGCCCCCCTGCTTGCTCAGGATCACAGCACTTGCAAAATTGAAATACTTACCTCTCCCTGCTCCACCGCCGTGACATCTTCCGCGTTTCCTGACAGTGACATTCAGGTCAGAGAGCGCGATGACATCACGTCTGTACGCCCTCTGCCTAAACAGTCCAAGTGCAGTGAGATGGAAGATGGGGACGACGAGGAGTCCAGACTAGTACAGGGATTCCCTAGCGAGGAGACTTATTTAATTGTTTCAATGTTGGGACAGCTATTTTTGGGGAGCACTATACTCTGGAGAATGATATATGAGGCCCACCATACACTGGAGCATTCCAAAGGTGGACATCCGACACTGGAGCAGCATTTACAGGGCCCATTATGCACTGGAGCATTAGAAATGGGGCCCATTATATGTGGAGCATTATTTGGGCCCATAACACAGTGGAGCTCCATCCATGGGGACCAACATATACTGTAGCATTATTTGGATCTCATCATATACTGTTTCAAACATTATATGGGACCAATGATTCTGTATGGAGAAATATATGGGCCTCATTACTCTGTATAGCGCACTATGCGGTGGTCATAATACTGTATGCAGTAAAATACTGTCCGTTTTTGGAGCTATTGGAGAATTTAAAATGGATAACAGTCATGAGATGTAAGAAGTGAAGTATTTTTCATTCCACTATACCGCTATTTCTCTGCCGTATCAGAGTATCATGAATTGTGGCATGTGTTAAAGGAACCCATTGACACTCTTTGGCCCTGGGTCCACGAAAATCTGGAGCTAACCCTACCCCCCCCACAACTTTAGCCAAATAACCCCCAGTTTTCAATGCCTAACTATTATTATAAAGTAAATTAAGGTTGACAAGCTTAAGTAATAAGAATTGATGTTTTTGGCATTAAAATGGGCACTGTAGGTGTGTTTCCTGTCCTCCACTCCCTGCTGACCTTGGTTCCCCATTAACTTGCATTGGGTTTCGTGTTTCAGTCGCCCTTCGACTTTTCATGATAATCGGCCGATTTCATTCGGCCCAACTTTTGAGAAAGTCGGGTTTCATGAAACCTGACTCGACCCAAAAAAAAGGCAAAGTCGCTCATCTCTATTGGTTAGTGCTTTTGTATGATAAAGGTTTTCTGCTATCCCTGTTTTTATTTGTGTCTTGTGTATATTACATTTCTGTCCCATTCCTCATGGCTTTAGGGAGGGGACAGATCAGGGTTTAACAGGAGGATAGTAAGGTCTGATGCTTGGACCTCTCTAGTTTCAAGAGTGCCCCTGGGACAGGGATAGTTAGGTTCCCAATTTCAGGGACATTTTGAGGCTCCTCTTCCTTACCAAAGACCATTACATCATGACAGTTACCTTTAAAGAGTAACATTTGCTTCAATTTTTATTCAATAAATAAACAAAACTTGTAAAAAAGCAACTTTATATATAAATATATGTAAAGTCTGCCAAGACTTTAGTCTGCAGTGTGTATCCTAGAAGTGTGTATCTTAAAAGTGTGAGATGATATGAAAATATTAATTAATCCAGAATGAACCAGAAGGGAACACAAGGTAACTGGAGAGAGTCACTGTAAACAATGTTTTTGTTTGTTTCCACTCTAACCCCTATAATATATACTTACTGATAACCCCACAAATCCCTACACCTTTTAAGGAACTGTTCGTCTCTTCTTCAGTCCTTCCAATCCATCTCGCCTCTTCCTCAGATCTGTTCCTCAACAAACAATCCTCTGTCTCCAAACACAGACAGCCCCTTCATGCCCTCTCCTGCTCCCACCTGCTAACACTCTCTCTGCTCCTCCTCACTGCCGGCAATATCTCTCCAAATCCTGGTCCTCCTCACCACATTCCCACAGTCATTTCTACCTCCCATCCACACCCAATCACAACTTTCCGTAACCACTCCAACCTTATACACATTCGCCCAGCCCCAGCTTCCCCAGTCCCACTAACAGGAGCTCTGTGGAACGCTCGCTCTGTCTGCAACAAACTTTCTTTCATCCATGATCTTTTATTACTAACCAAATTTCCTTCCTCGCCTTCACCGAAACCTGGCTCATCTCCTCTGACACAACCTCTCCTGCTGCACTCTCATATGGTGGATTCCACCTTTCCCACATCCCCCGCCCCAGCTGCAAGCATGGTGGAGGAGTTGGTTTTCTCCTGTCAGATAACTGCTCCTTCACCCCAATCCCACTGCCGTCCTGTTACCCTCCCTTCCTCCGATGTGCACTCTGTGCGCATCTACTCCACCTCCAACCTCCAACTAGCTGTCATATACCGCCCTCCAGGGTCAGCCACCACTTTCTTTGACCACTTCACCACCTGGCTACTTCATTTCCTTTCCACTGATATCCCCACTATCATCTTGGGCGACTTCAACAAGCCCATTGACACTTCCCTCTCAGCTGCCACTAAACTTCTATCTCTCACTTCCTCCTTCGGCCTCACTCAATGGTCTCTGCAGCCACTCACAAAGATGGCCACACACTAGACCTCATCTTCATCCTCCTCTGCTCCCTATCTAGCTTCTCTAACTCACCTCTTCTTCTCTCTGAACACAACCTACTTACATTCTCTTCCCTCTCCTCCTCAGGTCCACAATCCCCACCTCAAAAACTCGCACACCCTCGCAGAAATCTTCAACACCTCGATCTATACTCACTGTCTGAATCCCTCCTCCCTCTTACAGACATACGTTCCCTACACAATGCGGATGCCGCTGTCGCTCTATATAACACCGCAATAGCTGTAGCTTTGGAAACAGTTGCCCCTCTCAAACTTACCAAAACTCACAAAATCAACAGACAGCCCTGGCACACCAGTCTGACCAAAGAACTGAGGTGGGCTTCCAGGGCGGAAGATGGAAAAAATCCCACTCCAATGAGGACTTCATCACATTCAAACAGTCCCTCACTACTTTCAAGGCCACACTCGCTGCAGCAAAACAAACCTACTTCTCATCTCTCATATCCTCCCTGTCTCACAGCCCTAAACAGTTATTCAACACCTTCAATTCTCTCCTCCATCCCCCAGCACCTCCTCCCTCTCCACTTTGACACAGTGGACCATTCCCTATTACTACAGACCCTCTCATCTCTTGGTATCACAGACTTGGCCCTATCTTGGATTGCGTCATACCTAGCAGACCGGACATTCAGTGTTTCCCATTCGCACACCACCTCCTCACCGCGCCCCCTATCTGTCGGAGTCCAGCAAGGTTCAGTCCTAGGGCCCCTGCTCTTCTCCGTTTACACCTTCGGCCTCAGACAGCTCATAGAATCTCATGGCTTTCAGTATCATCTCTATGCTGATGACACACAGATCTACATCTCTGGACCAGATATCACCTCCCTACTAAACAGAATCCCTCAATGTCTGTCTGCTATTTCATCCTTCTCCACTAGATTTCTAAAGCTTAATATGGACAAAACAGAATTAATCATCTTTCGCCCATCTCACGTGACCCCCCCAACAGACCTATCGATTAAAGTAAACAGCTGCCCGCTTTCTCCAGTCCCACAAGCTGGCTGCCTTGGGGTTATCCTTGACACTTATCTCTCTTTCAAACCACATATCAGAGCCCTTTCTGCTTCCTGCCGACTTCAACTCAAAAATATTTCACGGATCCTTACATTCCTCAACCAAGGATCTGCAAAAACCCTAGTCCATGCCCTGATTATCTCCTGCCTTGACTACTGCAACCTCCTGCTCTGTGGCCTCCCCTCTAACACTCTCGCACCCCTCCAATCTATTCTTAACTCTGCTGCCCGACTAAACCACCTGTCCCCCGCTATTCCCCGGCCTCTCCCCTCTGTCAATCCCTGCACTCGCTCCCCATTACCCAAAGACTCCAGTTAAAACCCTAAGGCTGGAGTCACACTAACCAGCGCAAAATACGGTCCGTAGTTTACATGCGTAATACGGATGAATGACCCCTAAATAGTGCTCCGTATGTCACCCGTAAGCCAGGTGCGGTCACGTATTTTGCGCATGTCAGCATCCGTATGTAATCTGTATGGCATCCGTATGCAATCCGTATGGCGAGATTTTCTCGCAGCCTTGCAAAATGGACATTTAACGGTATTGAGGCCTACTAACTTATTTAAAACATTAGGCTGCACTGTATTTATTGGCTCAGGAACAGGTGGCAGCCTCCATTCTGTCCATTTGTCACCTTGCCTTCACTAGGTGTGTTGCTGTGGTATGTGCAGCATGTCAGACAGTCTGACTTTCACCACAACTGAGCAGGTTCTCTTCAACTGGCTTTTGTCATAGTGCTTTGGCCAACAATACCCAGTGATAGTGGAACTGCGGAGGAGGAGACGCATGTGGGTACATCCACTTTTGAGGCAACGAATCACAAGAGGTAATTTTCACCGCCTCTATTATTCTCTGTGGGAGCATGCAGTCAAATTCTACCAATACTGTCGCATGAGCCTTGCAACATTTGGTACACTCTTGGAGACAATGCGCCCTTGGATAACCTTTCAGGATACAAGGATGCGCAAAGCTATATCTGCAGAGGAGCGACTTGTACTCACAATACGGTATGTACTACACAACCACATTCTCTATGTTCATGATGTGTTGGGCAAAGTTTGAATTTTTGCCTTCATGGAGTAAGTTTTAGGCCCTCATCTTAGTCCACATATGTTTCAACTTACAGACACGAATGTTGGTGGAATATGGACTGAATATCACTTACTCATTTTGCAAAGCAAGATGTGTGTGTTCTGGCATAGTCAGGTCAATATGTATTGAAATATGGACAAGATTATATCAAGTCGTTATGCCCGAGGTCAGGATGGAAGACTGGTTGAGGATATCAAGGGACTTTGAGGAAGAATGCCAGTTTCCAAATGGTATTGGGGCCCTTGATGGCAAACATATCCGGGGGCGTAATCCGCCGAACTCTGGCTCCCAATTCTTCGATTATAAACAATACTTTTCTGTAATATTGTTGGCTCTTGCCGACCCTCAATACAAGTTTATAATTGTTGACATTGGGGCCTATGGAAGGACGGGAGACTCTAGAATCTTCAATACTTCCATTGTGGCTCGGCAGCTACGCACCAACCATTTTGATCTACCACCACCACGACAGCTACCAGGCTCCACTCAAGAATCTGTCCCTTATGTTCTTGTGGCAGATGATGCCTTTCAGTTAACGTGCAATGTCATGAGGCCATATCCCCGGCACAACCTTCACCACAGGTGCAGGATATGTAACTTGCGCCTATCACGTGCTTGGCGACTGGTGGAGTGTTCCTTTGGCATTCTTTGTGCCAAATGGCGGCTACTCCAGTCTGCCATTCAGCTGAGTGAACCAAATGTTAATGAAGTAGTGAAAGCCTGTGTGATACTTCATAACTTCACCAGGATACATGATTGTTCCTCCTCTGCTGGTGTTGTGCGTAGGCTGGACAATGTGTGTAGGGTGAGACCACCTATCAACCATCTACGTAGACCGATCTTTGGCCTCAATGTGCGTGATCATTTCACGAATTACTTTATGGCACCTCTGGGGGAACCTTCTTGGCAAGAGCATGCTGGATCTATGTTGGCAATGTTGCTTTGATGTGTGTCAAAATATATATATTTCTACCCCTTGTGAATCTCTGACTGTTGCTTTGATTTGGTACGCGTATTTTGATATGGGTTTGGACAATTAAGACAGAGACGTAAAGTGTAGTTGGCCAATTTTTACTTTTGCCTTTTTTGTGTTTTTTTTTTAAGTTTGTAAGGCAAACATATTCTTGCCCTATGAAAAACTTGGGCAATGGCCCAAATTGGGCTTTTGGCATATTTCAACATTGTTGTTCAAACAAAATTACTAACATATCCTACAACATACATAGTGCAATAGCAACATTGCAACTGTACACATTTGGAATACAAAGTAAAAAAGAGGAATTATCCATCATCAAAATGAGCTACACAAGATAATACTAACATTTATTATGAATGTTTTCAAACCATATTAATAAGCCACCATGACAGGCAAGGCTACCTTACGCGTTTCTGACACATATTACATGTCTGTAATAAACACAATATTTCACCGCACTATACTGGGAAAGTCAAAGGATCAAAATAGAAGACTGACTTGATAATACATAGAGAGAGCGTGATGGTCTTGAGGCTGTTTGCCTTGATTTTGGAATATAGTTAGCTGGCCTAAATTAGACTAAGAGAATATGGACAGCACGCCTTTTCTATGCATTTTCAAGTGAGTACTCTATTTTGATCCTTTGACTTTGCCAGTATAGCCCCGTGAAATATTGTATTTTTGACAGACATGTAATATGTATCAGAAACATATAAGGTAGCCTTGCCTGTCATGGTGTCTTAATCATATGAATTGAAAACAGTCATAAGAAATGTTATTAGTATCTGTTTTAGCTCATGTTGCTGCTGGCTAAAACCTCTTTTGGACTTTGCCTTGGGATTTTAAACACCAGTTCAAACACACTGGACATCTCCTCCCATCAAAACAATTAACAACAGTCATGTACAGTATGGGTTTACTAAGTCACTTATAAATTGTGTAATGTTGGGGAAGGAGAAGGCGGAGGAGCAGCCTGTGCTTGCTGCTGACTACTTTGAGCAACATCGTCCTGTGTGGGTGCATACTATTGCCCAAGCTGTTGGTAGTGACCTTCCTCCTGTGATTGTTGGGGGTAGTGGCCATAGTAATACTGCTGAGTGGCATCTTGTTGGGGCAGGTAGGCCCATGGCTCATACCCACCAATATAGCCATGTCGGCCCCAACCAGGTTGGGACCAGCCTCCAAACACTGGGTGGGTCTAAGTGGCCATATTGGTGGGGTTGGCTAGAGCCAGAAATCTGTTGCTGGTGTTGGGAAGGTTGGGTAGGGGGAGGAAGGGGGTGAGGTGTAGGCCCACGTATTAGAGGATGTTCGGTCCCTGCTTGAGCAAGCATCTGTGTGGATGGTCTCATGCGCATTAGATTTCTGGGGGAAAGCTGCCACCTCTCCAGATATTCGAAAAGCTCATATGGGGTATTGGGGGGTGCTTGCATCAAGCAGGATCTGAAAACATCCCCTAATACGGAGCCTGACCTAACGGGTAAGGGCACGGAGATAAAGGGTCAGGCTACGTGAGTAGGCCTCCTCCCCATCATCTGTAGTTACTCTAGATAAATAATTTAGCACCCCTGTGTCCACATTGGTCCTGCTCTCTTGAACAGTGACCTGGCGCCTTCTTCGTGTTCGCCGGGATGTAACAGCAGCCTGTGGGGATCCCCTGATATGGCCAGTTGGGCTGCTGCTCAAGTTGCCTGGCTCTTCCAGGATGGGTGATGGGGCTGCAGCAGACCGTCCTGGTGGTGTTGTGTGTTGGGCAGCCAATGGGTTCTCCTGTGATGACTCATCTTCTGCCATCCTTCTTGTAGGGGGAGAAGATGGGCCAGCCACCTCATCCCCTACAGGATCAATTATGGGCTCTGTCTCTGAGGCCGTTCCTCGATCCGTAAGGTTGGATTGAGTTCTGTTATGAAATAGAAGAGAGGCAAAAATACATCAATATTTTTGGCCCTGTAAAGTATTTGTGTAATGTGGTGTGAGGTATCTACTTACGGTCTCAGATCCAGAATTGGGGCGAGGAAGGAGAGCCGGTCGTAATAGATGTATTTCCTTTTGACGTATCCCGCATCCCCACTCCTGGACCACTGCTGGCGTTCCCGGCGGTATTGGTCCCGGATGCTTCGCCAGCGTTTCATCACATCTTCCACTGCAATGTGACAGGAAATATTGTCAAATTCACATATTTGATAGGTCACATTTGCTACCAGTAGTCTAGGCATGGGGCCTTCTGGGGTGTGCTTTCTACCCATGGTCGCATATCTAATTGGGCAGATACACAGGGTCTCTTTAGCTACACTTAATAATTGGTTTGTCTAGGAGGATGAGGAGCTTGTGGCCTAAACCCAAATTATGGCTGTGTGAATCCACGTGTCACATCCAAATCTAAAGGCCTCATGAGGCAAAAAGTACATGCACAGGAAGGGGGGTGCTGATTCTATATTCCTTTTTTGTTGTGCACTAAGGTTACTCATGTTTTACCTTGTACTTACGAATTTTATGCTGCTCCTCACGTGGTCGGTCACCAAAGTCATGGTACATCTGGCGACAGATGCGCCTCCATGACGCCTCCTTTCTTGCCCGGTTTGCATAATTGGCATCGCGTTGGTCCCAGATTTCGGGACGCTCCTGCACCAGGATAATAAGCATCTCCACATTTATGTAAGAGGACGCCATGCTGCTGCTGTACTCCGTGGAGGCGTACTTCCGGGATGTCTGGAGCGTTTTTTGAGCTCATTTGCATGTCTAGGCTTCCTGATGATGGATTGGCCCATTTCCTGTCACCAGCCAAAAGACCTGCGTATTGCTCGCTGGTCACACGTCTGGTCCATGTGTAATCCGTATTTTTTGCGCATCCATAGACTTGCATTGGCGTACTACGGCCGTAGTACGCTGACAATCGCAGCATGCTGCGATTGGCACGGACCGTAGAATACGGATGAGAAATATACACCTGGTGCGAGTGACCCCATAGAGAATAATTTGTCCGTGTCTAATGCGTGCTTTTAGCGCCTCTCACTCGGCCGTATTCCTCGCCAGTGTGACCCCGACCTAACCATAACATACAAAGCCATCCACAACCTGAGTCCTCCGTACATCTGTGACCTAGTCTCCCAGTACTTACCTGCACGAAACCTCCGATCCTCACAATATCTCCTTCTGTACTCCCCTCTTATCTCCTCTTCCCACAATCGCATGCAAGATTTCTCCCGCGCATCCCCTCTACTCTGGAACTCTCTACCACAGCATATCAGATTCTCGCCTATCATGGAAACCTTCAAAAAGAACTTGAAGACCTACCTCTTCCGACAAGCCTACAACTTGCAGTAACCACCGATCCACCAAACCGCTGCACAACCAGATCTACCCTCACCTACTGTATACTCACCCATCCCGTTGTAGATTGTGAGCCCTCGCGGGCAGGGTCCTCTCTCATCCTGTACCAGTCATGACTTGTATTGTTTAAGATTACAGTGCTTGTATGTATTATGTATACCCCTCCTCACATGTAAAGTGCCATGGAAAAAATGGCGCTATAATAATAAATAATAATAATAATATTTATTAACAGAGAAATTTTCTTTCTCTGCTAAGACCAATCAATCATTCTCAAAATACTATCTTCACTGATAAAATCTGTATTCACTGAAGACAGAATGTTACATTACACAGAGGATGAAAGTTGTTACTGATAAGATTCTATGTACACAGGAGGAGGAAGAAGCTCTACCTTTAGTTCCTCCCTCCTCTCCACCCTACATAGAATCTTATCAGTAGCAACTGCCATTTCCTATCTCAGGAATGTACAATTCTGTCTTCCCTTAAAGTCCCGTCACACAAAGCAATGCACCAGTGATCCTGACAACGATATGACCAGGTCAGGATCGCTGGTGTGTCGCTACATGATCAGGACCAGCGGCGACGCAGGTAACCAGTGCGCGCGTCGCTTAGTTACCCACTGTGCACCTTGGATACCAGCGTGCTCACGCTGGGAGCTGGTATCCAAGGTACACAGCAGGTATCTAAGCGACGCATGCGCTTAGTTGCCTGCAGTGTACCTTGAATACCAGCTCCCAGCACTGTAAGGCTAGTTTCACACTTGCTTTTTTTTGCAGCGCGTTTTTCCCGCAAAAAAACGCATTAAAAAAACGCATACAAATGCATACAAACGCTGCGTTTTTTTCCAGCATTTTAATGCGCATGCAGGAAAAAAACGCAGCGTTTTTGCGCGTTTGTATGCGTTTTTTGTGCGTTTGCGTTTTTTTACAGATTTTGGAAAAACCCCACAAAAAAGAAAATACAACCATTCAACAACACACAAGACCAATGGGACTTCATTGTGGGTGTGGTATGTTAATATATATAGACCTTGTCTACAGTATTCTTCACATTTGCTTGATTCTTCTCGTGACCATGGATCTGCGCTGGAAGAGTTTTCACTTCAACTTGGATTTGGACATCGCGATGGCTCAGGCGTATGCAGTTGCTTGCCATGAACAAAGGAAGAGAGAGAGGCAGCGAAGACGGCGGCGTATGTGGATACATCCGATTGTTGAACTCCGGGAGAGCCGTGGGGCATACCACACCCTCTACAGCGAGCTACGTGCAAACCCGGAGAAATTTAATGATTATATCCGGATGTCCCACGAAAGTTTCATGGATTTGCTTGCTCGTGTCCAACAATCCATCCGGAGACAGGACACACAGCTCCGTCGTGCGATTCCTCCTGAGGAACGGCTACTGGTGACATTACGGTATGTTTTAAAAACAAAGGGGTGTGGTCTGATGTTTTTTTATGGAAATTTAGTATTCAAAACCTTGGGTAATTAGTTTTCGTGAATGTACTAATATCTTATTTTATAGTTTTTAAAAATAATATACATAAATATTAATTTTACTTCTTTGTCTGTTCACAGATTCCTGGCGACTGGAGAAACCCTATCCTCACTACACTTCCAGTACCGTATTGGAATCTCTACCTTGTCTGGAATTGTTGCTGACACCTGCCGGGCTCTCTGGAATGTTCTTTGCCCAGAATTTATGCCCCTGCCCACCGCTGAAAAGTGGATGGAAATTGCTGACAAATTCTGGACAGTATGCAATTTTCCCAACTGTTTGGGAGCTGTTGATGGGAAACACATACGGATCATCAAACCCCAAAGAACGGGATCTGAGTACTATAATTACAAAAAGTACTTTTCAATAGTACTCATTGCAATTGCGGATGCCGGATGTATGTTTGTAGCAGTGGACATTGGAGCATTTGGCCGTGGTAATGACTCGCAGGCTTTTAAAAACTCAGACATGGGCCGGAGGTTGTATGGCAACCAATTTAATTTCCCTATGCCACGGCCTCTTCCTCACACCGAAGCTCCGCCACTGCCCTTTGTAATGGTTGGCGATGAGGCTTTTCAAATGTGCGGAAACTTACTGAAACCCTACTCCAGCCGGGACTTGGACCACACCAAAAAAATATTTAATTACAGGCTGACCAGGGCCAGAAGAACTGTCGAGTGTGCTTTTGGGATTCTTGTTTCCAGATGGCGAATTCTGGGCACGGCCATTAATCTTAAACTTGAAACAGTCGATGAGGTGGTGAAGGCCTGTGTGGTTCTACATAACTTTGTGATGGCTAAAGAGCACCCGACCTTTGAACTGGACGATGATGCTCCTAACCCATTGCCTGAATTCACTCAGCACACTCTCAGGTCATCCGTTGAAGTTGGCCAAATGAGGGACAAATTTGCGGCCTACTTTATTTCTGATGTAGGACGGGTGCACTGGCAAGATGAAATGGTGTAATGTTGTTGTTTATGGTAATAAAAATCCTTATTTGATACCATTACTGAGTGCACTATATTTTTTAAACTCCAATTAATTAAAAAACTTCCCATGTATAACTGAATTTTTTTATGTTCACACACCTGGGCAGGTAAATACACATATGAGTTAAAATTCAGCATTGCTAGTCTGCGTGAAATATATTGGAATGAGCAAAGCTGCAGGCCATGAATCATGAAACAATTTTTTTTTCAATCGAAAATTGTGCAACTAGTTTAAAACAAAGTATGTGATTTTCTCAAAACACAACCCTCAAAACCCAACCCAAATGAAAGTCCATGGGGAATACAAGTAAGTTACACTAGGCCTTGGAATGACTATACTAGGCCGTGGTATTTCAAATATGAGTATATTAGGCCTTGTGCCTAATAGTATATTCATATGTGAAATACCACGGCCTAGTATAGTCATAACAAGGCCACAAGGCCTACTCGATTTTGGCAAACTAGTATCTTGTTTCACAAAACTTGACAAGTTTCAACAGTTTGGTAAAACTAGAGTTATTACACTAGGCCTTGTAATGACTATACTAGGCCGTGGTATTTCAAATATGAGTATAGTAGGCCTTGGGGCTAGTAGTATAGTAATAGGTGAAATACCACGGCCTAGTATAGTCATACCAAGGCCTACTGTAATAACTCGATTTTTAACAACTGGCATCTTGTTTCACAAAAAACAAACTGGTGAAACTAGAAAGAAACTTATTTTTTAGAAAGAAACTTATTTTTTAGACAAGTTTCAACAGTTTGTTTTTCATGAAACCAGATTCTATTTGGTAAAAATAGAGTTATTACACTAGGCCTTGGAATGACTATACTAGGCCGTGGTATTTCAAATATGAGTATAGTAGGCCTTGGTGCTAGTAGTATAGTAATATGTGAAATACCACGGCCTAGTATAGTCATACCAAGGCCTACTGTAATAACTCGATTTTAAACAACTAGCATCTTTTTTCACAAAAAACAAACTGGTGAAACTAGAAAGAAACTTATTTTTTAGACAAGTTTCAACAGTTTGTTTTTCATGAAACCAGATTCTATTTGGTAAAAATAGAGTTATTACACTAGGCCTTGGAATGACTATACTAGGCCGTGGTATTTCAAATATGAGTATAGTAGGCCTTGGGGCTAGTAGTATAGTAATATGTGAAATACCACGGCCTAGTATAGTCATACCAAGGCCTACTGTAATAACTCGATTTTAAACAACTAGCATCTTTTTTCACAAAAAACAAACTGGTGAAACTAGACATAAACTTATTTTTTAGACAAGTTTCAACAGTTTGTTTTTCATGAAACCAGATTATATTTGGTAAAACTAGAGTTATTACACTAGGCCTTGTAATGACTATACTAGGCCGTGGTATTTCAAATATGAGTATAGTAGGCCTTAGTAGTATAGTAATATGTGAAATACCACGGCCTAGTATAGTCATACCAAGGCCTACTGTAATAACTCGATTTTTAACAACTAGCATCTTGTTTCACAAAAAACAAACTGGTGAAACTAGAAAGAAACTTATTTTTTAGACAAGTTTCAACAGTTTGTTTTTCATGAAACCAGATTCTATTTGGTAAAAATAGAGTTATTACACTAGGCCTTGGAATGACTATACTAGTCCATGTTATTTCACATATGACTATACTAGCCCTTGGGTTTGTTTTTAACATGTATTTACCCATCAGTGTGTGTGAGCGGCGCAAACAACATTAATGAAACTTATTAATGGTGAACCACAAATGTAAATTTATTTTTTATCACAAAAATAAAACTAAAAATTATTTTTTACGGCGTTTGGGGGCAGATGGTTTCAATTTGGGGGTGTGCAGGGAATATGCAACACTTGCAGTTGAAGACGGTGTTTGAGGGGAAGGGGCAACAAAACTTGTGGGGGAAGGTAGTCCAGTTAAGGGAATTAAAGTAGGAACACTTGTAGGAGAGGAAATCTGTTCAGGTACATTAGTTGTAATGGCATGTCGCCGTAGGCTTGTGTGCCTGGACCGACTTTGGCCCAATGCCCGCCTTGAGAGATTTCGCCTTGAACTAGGGGCAAATATTGAATGTAGGTCCCCCGTCTGCTGGTATGGCTGCTGCTGAGGTGGCGGCTGCTGCTGAGGTGGCGGCTGCTGCTGAGGTGGCTGCTGCTGCTCAGGTGGCGGCTGCTGCTGAGGTTGCGGCTGCTGCTGAGGTGGCTGCTGCTGCTGAGGTGGTTGCTGCTGCTGCTGAGGTGGCGGCTGCTGCTGAGGTGGCTGCTGCTGAGGTGGCTGCTGCTGCTGAGGTGGCTGCTGCTGCTCTTCGTTGTCAGTGCTCGTCCTTGCAGGAGGACTGGTGGCGGCAGTGATGGTCCAGGTTTTCAGAGTGGTGGTGGCAGGGCTACTACATGTTGTTGTAGCGGCAGGGCTGTTCCATGTTTGCCTAGTGGTGGCTGAGCTCCACGCATGCATGGGATTGGCGGTGGTGCTCCAGACAGGAGCAGCGCTTGCCATGGTGGTGTCGGTGAAGTGACCAGCTGCACTCAGACTTGTGGTGGTGTAACGGTGGGTGTCCTGGCTTTGAAGAGAGGTGTCCGTGCAGTGGTATGCAGCATAAGTCGGTAGTGAGGTGAAGCGAGTCAATGGTGGCACAGGTGGAAAGGACACCACTGACTGCTGACCGTACCGATTATGCTGCATAGCCTGCAAGAAAGCATTGTTGCAGGCCTGCAGCACATTCAGCTGTTGATCAGGACTAAGGTGTTCCGCCATGCCCTTTTCAATCTTACTAAAAAAATGGTGTGCTGGTCTGTTGAGGTCGGCCTCCAGACGGTCAAGGCGCTGTTCTACAGAATTGAAGCGGTGTTCAAAGTGGTTAAAACCACGTTCCATCAGTGCAAAACCGCTTTCAACTCTGTCGGACAGTGACTTGAGGCTGGAATTAAATGTCTCGCTCAAATGCATAAACTCGGGCAAGACATTCCTGTCCAAGGCCCTCTGCCGCTGGCGGGTAGTGCCCGCATAACCAGTGGCAGAGACCTGGGACAGGGGAACACCTGATGGCCCAGCTTCCTGGTCACCAGCTGTGTGTGTGTGGGACCTGCAAGGTGCTTCCTGGCTGTCGGATGGCTGGGACGGGTCAGAGGACGTCCGAGGAAGGACCGCTCCAGGGCCAGGTTGCAGGGTGCTGCTCCAGGTGCTGTGGAAGAAAGGAAAATCATTACTACCATGCCTTTACAAGAAGCATCAGCTGTGGATTAGAAAAACACAGATTAATAAAAATAAAAACCCAAAATGTATAATACTTACGATCTTGTGGCAAGGACCGGTCTTAGGAACTGCAACGCGTGATAGTGACGGTATCTAGTTCTGGTCCTTGACGCAGATCCACTGCGAACCTGGCCCTCAGCACGAACATCACTGTTGAAGCGGTCCTTGATCGAACGCCAACGTGTTCGGACTTTGTCCACTGTTGATAAAAAAAAAAAACAGTGCCGTCAAGGACAACAGTCACTGCGGCACAATGTAGCAATACAATACTCAAAGCAGTCACTGTAGACCCCGATGACACTGTTGGGTTTCCTGCTAGAATACGCCTAGCACGAAACCCAACAGTGCCGTCAAGGACAACAGTCACTGCGGCACAATGTAGCAATACAATACTCAAAGCAGTCACTGTAGACCCCGACGACACTGTTGGGTTTCCTGCTAGAATACGCCTAGCACGAAACCCAACAGTGCCGTCAAGGACAACAGTCACTGCGGCACAATGTAGCAATACAATACTCAAAGCAGTCACTGTAGACCCCGATGACACTGTTGGGTTTCCTGCTAGAATACGCCTAGCACGAAACCCAACAGTGCCGTCAAGGAAAACAGTCACTGCGGCACAATGTAGCAATACAATACTCAAAGCAGTCACTGTAGACCCCGATGACACTGTTGGGTTTCCTGCTAGAATACGCCTAGCACGAAACCCAACAGTGCCGTCAAGGACAACAGTCACTGCGGCACAATGTAGCAATACAATACTCAAAGCAGTCACTGTAGACCCCGATGACACTGTTGGGTTTCCTGCTAGAATACGCCTAGCACGAAACCCAACAGTGCCGTCAAGGACAACAGTCACTGCGGCACAATGTAGCAATACAATACTCAAAGCAGTCACTGTAGACCCCGATGACACTGTTGGGTTTCCTGCTAGAATACGCCTAGCACGAAACCCAACAGTGCCGTCAAGGACAACAGTCACTGCGGCACAATGTAGCAATACAACACTCAAAGCAGTCACTGTAGACCACGATGACACTGTTGGGTTTCCTGCTAGAATACGCCTAGCACGAAACCCAACAGTGCCGTCAAGGACAACAGTCACTGCGGCACAATACAGAGCAGGGAAATACTCACTAAACGCCTTTTTGGCGGATGCTGTGGCGCTGTCCCAGCCATCCATCAACGCTGCGGCCACCTCATTCCATAGCCGCCGGGTCACCACATTGTCCTTGTACAGCCGGTCACGGCTGTCCCACAACGGCGAACGCTCCTGGACCAGGCTGATTAGCTGCTCATTATCCAGGTAGACGTCTTCATCCCGTTGTGGAACCTAGACAAAACACATTCATTAGAATAATCAAATTTAAATTGACTAAAAAGTTAAAAAAAAAGAAACAAAAAAAAGAGTAAAAATAGAAGATAAAAAAAAATAAAGAACATTACAAATCATTTGATACTTACATTCCGTATCACCACCGGGACTTGGCTTCGCTGCTCCTGCTCTTCGCCCTCACTATTCCCGTCCACAGATGATGATGACGATGTCTGAAAGTTGAAAAAAACGTAAGAGATTTGGAGAAGCAGCAGATATACTTACCAGATGCACGAAAATAATCACCTCACGGTCTGCTTGCGCCAATTCCTGCCGCGATGGGGAATACTCAGATTCTGAAGACATACTGCATGTAAAAATAATAAAAATCATTAGTACATACATAATTTAAAAGGACAGGCATATAATGTAATATACTCACATTCTTCGCTGATATAATGGGTTCTTGGTTGAATGTCTGCTCTTCAATCTGTCTAGTGTAGTAGTGGCAGAGTTTTGGCAGGCACCTCCTTTATATAGACTTTTTTTTTTTGACTTTAGAAGATTCTAACTAGGATAAAAAGTGGACACCACCCAAAAAACGCAGCGCTAAAAAATCGCATACCTGCGCATGCCAGTGCGCACGTATGCGCATCCATAGGCTATAATGGCCATTTTTAGCGCAAAACGTGCGCATACGTGCGCATGCGATTTTTTCAAGGACCAAAAAATGCAACATGCAGCGTCTGGAAAATACCAACGCACACCCCAAAAAAACGCAGCGCATGAAAATCGCATACATGCGCTTACAAGCGCGCAGGTATGCGCACCCATGTTAAATATAGGGGAAAAATCGCATGCGCACGTATGCGTTTTTTTCCAGCGCTAAAAAACGCAAATGTGAAACCAGCCTAAGCAGATGCTGGGAGCTCGCTGATCGATGGTCTCCTGCTGCCACACGCAGCGATGCATGCTGGCCAGCGGGAGACCAACGATCAAAAAAATGTCCTGGACATTAGAGCACGATCAGCGATACCCAGCGGGGGGGCCGGTCACTGATACGTGTCACACACAGCGAGATCACTGGTGAGATTGCTTTTGCGTCACAAAACTTTTGACTCAGCAGCGATCTCGCTAGCGATCTCGCTTTGTGTGATGGGGGCTTTAGTACAGATTTTACTCAGAAATTTAGAATTTTGAGAGTTTAAAAAGAAGCACATGTCTATGATAAAATATATTACGGAGTTTCTTATTTTCAAGTGAACAATTTATTTCTGAAAAAATAAAATAACGGTTACTTTTAAATCCTATTACAGATGGTGATGTCTAATGTTAAAGCAACGACAATGTCATGTTAAAACTATAAGTTCTACTATTTAGTGGCACATTTTACCTACCAATTAAAGTAATTTAACAAAGTCCTTTCAGATCTTGGGCTAAAACTATAATCGTTCTTTCCCCTGTACTTTGTCACAATAAATAAATGAAGTGCAGTGAGATTTGTTTTCTAGCAATTATCAAGATGTCCGTTTGCTAATAGTGAATATGCACAATATTGATCACAAGCAAAAGCTGCAAATCCCAGTAGCACAACAAATACTTTGCATACACCTGTAAACATTTGACAATTACTTGCACTAAATGCAGCAGCAGAAGATAACCCTACTACCATTTATTGCGATGTGCGAAATGAATAAAAATGCATCTTCTAAACAATAATTGGGATTTTTTATGTAAAAGGAAGAGAAGTCGCCAGTACAAAAATTTTAAAATGTCCAATATTTTTGGCTTTCTTCTGAAGAAAAGGTACTTTTTTTGTTAAATGTTTGCTTTGTTTTAAATCTAGAACATTAAGGAATTTCGTTAAACAACTAGGAATGAAAAAAATCAATTTATGTCTATTGAGAAGACATAATTTTTTCTCATGAATACGCATTTTCAGAATTGTAGGAAACTAGTGTGACAACCACATCAGTATTCCAAGTCGCTGCAAACCGCCTCTTACCTGTAGAATCCCTACCGACCAAGCGCAATGACATCATTGATTTGTACGTCAAGCGCAATGTCATTATTGTGGGGTGACACTCAGATGACAATACACCAAGCCAGCTAAAAAAAAAAAATCTCAGCAGGTATTAAAGGGAATCTGTCACCTTTTTTTTGACTATCAGCTGCCGGCGTTGACATCAGGGGCTTATCTACAGCATTCTGTAATGCTGTAGATAAGCCCCGATGTAACCTGAAAGATAAGAAAAACATGTTAGATTACAGTTACCCGAGGGTGCGGTCCGGTTCGATGGGTGTCGCAGTCCGGTCAGATGCCTCCCATCTTCATACGATGCCGTCCTCTTCTTCCCTTCCTGTAGTGGCTTGAGGGCAGAGCAGAATACTGCAGTGCGCAGGCGCCAGACCTCTCCTGACACCTGCGCACTGCCTACGGACCGGACCGCCCCCTCCGGTGAGTATAATCTAACATGTTTTTCTTATCTTTCAGGTTACATCGGGGGCTTATCTACAGCATTACAGAATGCTGTAGATAAGCCCCTGATGTCAATGCCGGCAGCTGATAGTCATAAAAAAGGGTGACAGATTCCCTTTAAGGTGGTTTGCAAGCTCCCAAATGTTGGCCACAGAATACTGAATTGGCCACTGGAACAGTGTTCTGCAAATCGATTTACTTATCTCTAGTGGCTAGGTTTAATAACTTTGATCTTTCCTATGATGACATCATCTGCTCAGAAAAACTTACATGGTAAGACTTACAAAGAAAAGCTCAAACCATAAATAATGCATTCCCAACAACAGAAATAAGCTGCAAATCGCATTTCTTGCTCTTAACAGATATTAAAACACTGTTATTGCAAATGAATAGCACAGGAAACTTTGACACTGCTGAATAATAGTTTTGGTGAAAGGTTAAAAAAAAAAACTGCGAGACAAAAAGGTTAATTATACACACTTTAAAAAAATCCAGGATCCTTTTGTAGAATTGAGTTGCTATAGTAACGTTATTTTTCACTTTGTTCCTTACAATGTTTGTTAAATAAAACAAACTGAACTGAAATAACATTGCAATTGTGAAATGTGCAAGGTGAAGATGTGTCTTCTTCTTCCTCTTCAAGCAAAATTGAAAAAGAAAAATTCTAAGATAGACATCAAAAGGTGAAGAAATGGAAAACATAAGGCAAAGGGAGACAAGTTATCCCACCCAAGTAATATAAAAACATCAAATATTAATAAAGTCTGAAATTCTAAACTAGGGAGTATAAAGGTAGTATAAAAGCTGAATGAAGGTATGGATAAGAAAATTAACAAAATTAAATAATTTGGGAAGGTAATTTGTTATAAAAAAAAAAATACATGATAAGGTAGATTATAAAACAGAGGAAAAAAATCTCTTTTTCTTTCTTCACTTACTAATCTGCAATTCCGGTTGACACATTCAGTAATGCAATTTCAGACAGTGTGATGCAGAATTCATCATTCAGCAAATGGGTGCAGCTCACTGTATCCAAACAATGCACTTGCGCTTGTTTTCTGTGTGGAAAAATCAGCTAAATCTTTCCAATCTCATATTTTTAATTTTAAAATTCAATGCCGCAAGTTCAAATGACAATATTTCTAAATACAAAAATATATTCATAATATTCAACGCATGTTTCTTAATCCCAGAAAGAGAAACAATTAGTGTTTAAAGGGAAGCTATCATCAGAAAATGACTTATTAAATCAAGTTTTTGTGTTACATGGATTTTCTTTTAATTGGCAGTGATTTTCTGTTTCACACTACAATCTGAATTTAAAGTAAAATCTAAAGATATTGCTATTTTTGGACTGACCACTGTGGATTCTTAAGACTCTAACTTCCAGCTGTTTCAGGAAATTGACATAGAACATAGAGGCATTGTATATACTAAGACTCCTGTGTTAACAGCTGTATGTAGAGGTGTTATCTGTCATTGTATGTTGGCCTCTAATAATAAGGAACTTTTCTGAATACTCTTCCAGAAAGGACATGAAGTAAGAGACTAAAAATGTTTGAGTAACTAGTGTAAAAAATACTATTTTTTTTAAAGGAATCTGTCATTGAGATCAACCTTCCCAAATCACATATATAGGCATGCAGGTCTTTCAAATGTGAATCCATTTCCACCTTTTGATATATTGTATTTGTTATTGCAATACCTCAACAAAAAAAACATTAAGTGCTCTGGATGTGGCAGAAGTTTTAAGGAGCAACTGCATTCTGTGCGTGTTTACCCATCCAAGACCAGCCTCTTTAGCTTGTTGTATAGTTGATTGTCATATTTCTTTACCTGGTGCCTGATTATCACACAGAGTATGGGAAAGACTAAGTGCAGCTTAAAAGGATGAGGGGATGGAAGCCTAGACACTAGGTAAAGGGTGAGTGGAGACCCCCTAAGCAAATATAATAATACCCAACCTGCCATACCATCCCTAAATTGGTTCCTCACCATTCGCCGAGAAGTAAACCTAAGCCCTGTATCTCCCTAGAGCTAAGCCCTGGATAGGGAAAGGATGGGATGATCACTGGTCAGCCCCCACTGTAAACTAATGACAAAAAGGTAGACAGACATGGGGAATGAACTTAGCTAAAGCAGACTCAGAATGGTAACTCCAAATGTCATCAAACAGCTCCAGAGAGAGCTGCCAACCAGATGCAGAGCAACAGTCTTTTGCATCTGACACACCCGTATAGACAAGTAAGCTATCAACAAAACTAAAGAGGCTGGTGCTGGGTAGGCAAACATCTTCAGGAGGAAGCTACTCTTTAAGTGTTCTGGGTATGACAACTTCATTTCAAAATGAATACACATCTTAATTAGTTGGGGAAATGCAGCAACAGATAGTACATTTGAATGTGTAAATGGATTTAAGCTTTAAAGATCTGTGTGCTCATATATGCGGTAAGGGCAGTGTTGTTCCCACTAGCATTATGTCTTTACTAATTCCTAAAATTAAAAAAAAATACATTTATGAAAAAATAATTTAACCCACTGTAGTCACAGACAGGTCAGTATGGCATTTATAGCAAAAATATGTATAGATATATAAAAATTGAGGAAATTATATACATATATATTTATACACTGCTCAAAAAAAGGGAACACTTAAACAACACATTGTAACTCCAAGTCAATTACACTTGTGTAGAATCAATCTGTCCAGTGATGAAGTAACACTGATTGTGAATCAATATCTCCTGCTGTTGTGAAAATGAAACACTTCTGCGTTTGTCATTGCTCTCACCCCTAGTGATACTATACAGTAGCATGAGACGGTGTTTACAGCCGACTTAAGTTGCTCAGCTAGTGCAGCTAATTCAGAATGGCACATCAATGTGAGCTGTGGAAAGAAAGGTACCTGTGTCTGTCATCACAGTGTTCAGTGTATGGAGCAGATACCAGGAGACTGGCCATTACACCAGGAGATATGGATGGGGAATTAGGAGGGCCCTTATTCCCGGGCCCTCAAGCATGCTGTTACTGGGAAAGTCCACCTAATCACAGACACATGGACAAGTGTTTGTGGGCAGGGTCGGTACATCTTGCTGACTGCACATTGGGTTAACATAGTGGAAGCTGGGACCCAGTTGGACCTTGTGAGACCATGTCACAGATGTATGAAAATGACAGGTTGTGGATGGCTTTGTATGTCATAGTTAGAGATTTGAACTGTAGGCTCTGAACAATAGGAAGTCAGTTTAGAGCCTGGCAGAGAGGAGAGGCTGTGGAATAATGGTACTTTGGATGGAACATGTCCCCACGACGCCGACGATTGGGGGCCCTACGTCAATCTGGGTTGCCCTCACAGTCCACAGCTCCTGCACCTCCTCCTCTTCAGCCTCCATCCCCAAAATGACCACATCAGTCACAAGCTGGAAGCACTGCAGCACTGCCTCAGCCAATTGTCAATAGGCTGTTCTGAAGCTAAATGTCATGGAATGATTGGCCCACAGTGACACGACTCACCAATCGGTTGGTCACTAAACGGAAAAACAAAAAAAACACACCAGGAACACTTTAGCAATGGTGGGCCCTGCGATAGGGAATAGGGAAATGGACACCTCCTGCACTCACCTGAGGATGTGCTCTGCTCTTCTACCAATCCTATAAGGGTTTTTTCAACCCGTTGCTGAGCAGGATACCTAAACCCTCACTTGCCCTGCTCCTATCCCTAAGTAGAGAATTGGCAAGTGAAGACACTGGTTCCACCGCTGCACTAAGACAAAATAAGGAAAGGTAAGGCAAACACCACAGGTTATAGGAAACACAAAAACAACACTTAGCTTTCTCTGCTGCCATGCACCACACAGCAGAGTAAGGCACCAGATAACAGCACTCAGCTGAAGCACCAATGCACCAGCAACCTCCTGTCTTCAGCATGATTCGTATCCAAAAGGACCTGAATCACCAACAGTCAGCTGATGCATCAGGTGACATTTTAAAAGAAGGTGGGAGTGGTCACCACCTGCATCAGAAAATTCAGTAGCAATGTTATTACATCAGCGGCCACCAGGGGGAAAAATCTGACATTAACCCCCGATGGCATGAAAGGAAAAAAGGTTTAATATGAAATGCCAAATCTCCCACAGATCCAAAAATGGATCGTTACACAAATATGCTTTGGTGCCAAACCGCACAATGCTGAAGTTTTGGACAGTTTTGAAAGAGCAGGCAGATCATCTGTGGCTGACACCCCTGAACCTACAGCCAGGCATGGTCATGTATGACAACGGCCAGAACCTGGTGGGAGCTCTGAGGCAAGGCGCGCTCACACACATACCATGCCTGGCCCATGTGGTTAAATTCATTGTTCAGCGATTTCTCAAAAGCTACCCAGAGCTGCCCGATCTGCTTGTGAAGGTATGCTGCCTGTTTGCCCATTTTATAAAGTCAGCTACAGCTTCAGCCATCCTTCCCTTTCTTCAGCAGCGTTTGCAGTTTCCGGCTCACCGACTGGTCTGTGATGTCCCCACGCAATGGAACCCTATGCTGCATAAGTTTATAATAATAATAAATTTTATTTCTATAACGCCGACATATTCCGCAGCACTTTACATTTCAGAGGGGACTTTTACAGACGATAGACATTACAGCATAACAATAATCACACAGATCATAACAGATACCAAGAGGAATGAGGGCCCTGCTCACAAGCTTACAATCTGTGAGGAAAAAAGGTAGTCACGAAAGGTGGGTGGTAACAATTGCCCTGATTGTTTGGATAAGCCATAATGTTAAGTGTGTAACAGTACAGACACAGAGGGCTGATAGACTCATAAAGCATGTGGGAAGTTTGTGAGCATAAGAGGGCAGCGGTTGACTAACAACATTAACAAGACCAGAGGTATTCAGTTCAGACTCCACACATAAGATCTCAGGAGTGGACATGGATGTCAGACATATGTACCATCCTCCTAAACTTTGAGGACTCCAACAAGATGGTGAGCGGCGATGATACCATAATTAGGATCACCATCCAACTTCTCTGTTTTCTAATAATATTAATAATAATCGTAATTTTTATAGCGCCAACATATTCCACAGCGCTTTATATTTTAACAGTTTCAAACAATACAATCATAACTAACAAAGTTAACAAAAATACAATAATTACAGCAAAATAAAATGACCCTGTTCGTGAGAGATTACAATCTAGAATGAGGTGGGGAAGATACAAAGTACATATGTGTAGTTACAATTATGTATTTACAATCATGGTACAGCCATCTTGAGGGAGTGAGGGGTCGATAGAGATAGTGTGTGAGTTACACACACACACACATAAAATGACTTTGATTAGGGAACGTGATAGGTTACTCTGAACAAATGTGTTTTGAGGAAGTGCCTAACACTGTGCAAATTGTGGCTGGTCCTAATTTCTTGGGGTAGAGCATTCCATAGGATTGTCACAACGCTGGTGAAGTCTTTGAGTCGGGAGCATGAGATACGGATTAGTGCCGAGGTTAGTCGAAAGACATTTGCATAGTGCATCGATCGGCTAGGCTGATAGACAGAAATGAGGGAGGAGATGTGAGGAAGTGCTGCAATGTGGAGATATTTGTGGGTAAGAACAAGCACTTTGAATTGTATCCTATAATGAATGGGCAACCAGTGTAACCACTGGCAAAGAGCAGAAGCATTCAAGTACCGATTAGCCAGATAGACGACCCTGGCTGCTGCATTAAGGCTGGACTGGAGAGGGGAAAATCAAGGGAAGGGGAGGTCAATTAATAGACCATTAAACGCTCTCTGCTCAAAAGCACAGAGTATGCATTGCTGGCAGAGCATGATGAGAAGGAGCAAGGAACCATACACACAGCCCAGCCTCATGTCATCCCAATGTGGACTGGATCACAATGAGGAAGAGGAGGAGGAAGAACAGGAGCTAGTTTCAAGCGCTATAGACAGTACTACAAGCACAACTGTCATACCGTCTGTTCAGCAAGGATGGCCTGAGGACAAGGAGGAGGAGAAGAGCATGATAAGTCGACCTCTTGCTGAGGAAACGGAAGTATTGCCTGTTAGCGGTCTGGCATGCATGGCTCAGTTTATGTTATGCTGCCTTTGCCTTGACCCTCACCCCCTCAAAATTTTGGGTGCCAGGCAATACTAATTGGTGACACTTCTAGAGCCACGCTGCAGGAAGAACTTTATATATCTTATTCCAGAAGCAGACAGGTGTACTAAAATGTTGGAGTACCAGAGGGCTCTTCTTGCGGAAGTATTAAAAAAAAAATCCCATCTGAAAACGCTGACGCACAGGTCGCAGTTCCTTGGACAACCAAGGAGTACAGGTGAGAGAGACCCAACTACTGTACTATCAAGCAAAGGCAGTGGAACACTGGAAAAGTTCTGAGAGCGTTTTCTCAGACCCTCCCATCGCACTGGCCCTGAGGCGTGGGGTACTCTCTTACAGGAAAATAGTTTCAAGAACTTGGGTAACAGACAGCCAAAACAGTTGAATGGAAGTCTCAAATGCCACAATTTGTAGCCCACAGATGAGGAGTCAGATGGAGATACCACACTGTTGAATATGTGACCTGTATTTTTTTATTTTTTAACACCAAAATATTCTATAGAACTAGGCTAATACACAGCAAAAAAGGTGAATGTAGGCCTGAAATGCCACAATTTGGAACTCACAGATAGATCAGTTATCTGATGTTCAATATGTGGCCTGTACCTTCGCTGTGGTCTCATATCCCAGACGCTCTGTTCTGCACAGATCCCTAACCGGCATCCAGCATCCAATCCTCTTTGAAGAGTCACTATACATAGTCACTATACAAAGTGGAATATAGAATTCTATTCTGAACCAGCTAGTTGTGATGAAGGTCCTTTTTCTACCGAAAACATTTAACTAACATTATTTTCTGGATGCTAATAAATGGAACTCCTTTTTGCATAATTTTTTGAGTGCCAAGTTGTTCTCTATTCATGTTATGACAGGCTGGATACCCTACTTGAGCACCATCAACTAATACGTGTACGAGTGCCGTGTTTACTTTGTTCTTTGGGTCTGTGTACTGTTCTGGCAGCTGGACGAAACGTTTTGTAATTGTTCGGCTGAACCCGCTGGACCCAAACATCCAGGTGTCCACCCATCTTTACTCATAAAGGCTTTGCACAAAGTACAAAGTCATTAAAAATCCATAGACACCTCAAAGGCAATAACTGGCAGGCCTCATTCAAATATTTTTAAAGTGTAGTTGCTGTACTCCTACACTCATAAAGGTTTTGGACAAATTGCAAAGCCAGGAAAAAAATTATAAAGAGGGCAATCCATAAATTCTCTTCAAGTGTCCACGTTTTCTTCTCCTTCCTATGTAGACTGAGGGAACTCAATTCACATTCTACCTGGAGCTCGGTGCCAGGGCTGTAAGTGACCCAGCATCTAGTAGTGCTGGAGCCCCCAACATAAAGAAACGGACAACAGCCTCCTGTGTCAACTGCACCATCAGATTCTCCGGCATAGTAGGTGGGTTACTCCAAGGACAGTGCACTCTCTCAGGGATGGTAATAGCCCTGCAAGGAGTTTGTATGTTCTCCCCGTGTTTGCGTGGGTTTCCTCCGGGTACTCCGGTTTCCTCCCACATTCTAAAGACATACTAATAGGGAATTTAGATTGTGAGCCCCATCGGGGACAGTGATGATGTGTGTGCAAAAACTGTAAAGCGCTGCGGAATATGTTAGCGCTATATAAAAATAAAGATTATTATTATTATTATTATTATAGCCCTGTCTCGAGCCACTTCAAAGAGCCTCAACCAGGTCCATTCATTCCTTAAGAAGAATTCATCATGTTTCTTTCCTTCTTGGATTACACCTACTGCATGCCAGAGATGTTGCCTCAAAAATTTTGAGGAACGAGACAATGGTTCCAGCCATCAGCTCTTGCAACCTTTGAGTCAAGTGTTCCATCTCTACTGCCTGATGGTTGAACAAGAAGGGATGACGGGTGTTAAACTCTTTAATGGACCTTCTTCTCGAATGATGGTCATCCTCTGATCCCGGGATGCCAACTCTGTATCTTACAACTATCAGGTATGATAACATTTCTCTAGACCTCGTCTTGACTCTCCTACTTGTCTCTTCTGACCAGCCTAGGCCTTGTGGTCCGCTCATCAGTTCCTGGATCCTGTCTCTCCCGTCCATAGTCTTCAAGAACTCCAGTGGTAGCGGATGTGGCCTGTGTTATGATGAGTCACTGAAGGAGGAAAAAACAAAATACCAGCTAAGTCCAGAAAAACCAGAGAGGTTGGCAGCTATCGGATTGCAGACCCCTGAACCTATCCAAACAACTAGCAGTAGCCGTGGGGGGTTCCTACGGTGCCCTAGACCCCTCGATCACATCCGAAGAGCTACATAGCCTAAAGACAGAAAGGGGAAAAACTAAACTGCCCCAGAGCAGACCCCAAAGCAATAGGCAGCCCCCAACATATAATGACGGTGAAGCAAGATGAAAACACTAACACAGATAGAAAGATAGGTTGAGCAAATGATGGGGCCCAAGCTATCTACATAGGACAGGATAGGAAAGCTGCTGTCTGCCATCTGCAAAAACCCTATCAAAATGAGCCAACCGACTGATAGGAAAAACAGGCCCTGAAGTCGCTAGGCTTCAAAAGACTATATCAGCAATCAGGTATATTCTGAAGACAGAGCAAAAGATCAACAGATCAGAGACAAAAATGGAATTCAGCTCACCCCCGGCCGGGGATGGCAGAACTCCCAAAAAACAAGGCAAAACAAAAACAAAACTGAAGAGTACAAAGCAGAGCAGAAAAACTTAGCTTTGAGATGCAGGAATCAGACTGGTCTCCAAGAATCCAGCAGGAAAATCACCAGCCAGGAAGAAGGGCGTCGGCAGCCTTATATCCAGTCCTCAATTCCAGCCACCCAGTTATCATCTAGCTGCCGAAGTGTTTGGCAATCAGTCTCACTACCTTCCTTCACCAGAGGAGGGAGTTCATCAGACCTCAATGGTGAAGGGAAAAATGAACTCACAACAGGCCTGGTTTCGGGGCTTGCTGGTTCTGGGAAATAGGCCAGATCCAGGCCATAGACTGCTGCCAATCCTGCAGTTACACCTGCTTCCTCTAGCTCCAATATTCATCAGGTCACTCCCCATGGAGCATCGCGTGATTCTTTCATCCTTGATGCCCACTAAGCACGTTACACTATATGAATAACTAATTGAATACAGTAAAACATTTTAACACTATTTTAAAGTGGTATACAGTTGAAACCATAAGTTTACATACATAATATAAAAAGACCCATGTGCATGTTTTTCTCAATATTCGACATGAAATCAGAATAAACCTTTAATATTTTAATTAGGATAAACTAATTAGGATTACTATAAATATTAATATCTGACAGATGCCAAAATAATGAGAGAGAGACGGAATGTTTAAGTTAGTTTTATTACTTACTGCAAAGTCAAAAGTTTACATACATTTCATTAGTATTTGGTACCATTGCCTATAAACTAAATGACTTTGGTGGAACACTTGGGATGTCCTTCCACAAGGTTCTCACAATAGTTGGTCAGAATTTGGGCCAATTGTTCCTGACAAAATTGGTGTAACTGATCCAGGTTTGTAGGTCACCTTCCTGGCACCTGCCTTTTCAGCTTTGCCCACAAATTTTCAATAGGATTGAGATCAGGGCTTTGTGATGGCCACTCCAAAGCATTGACTTTGTTATTCTTAAGCCACTTTGCTACCATTTTGGCAGTATGCTTCGGGTTATTGATCATATGGAAGACCCATTTTTGCCCAAGCCTTAACTTTCTGACTGATGTCATAAGATGTTGCTTCAAAATTGCCACATAATGTGATGCCTAGGGGATGGCATGCTTCCAAGGGTGGACCCTCTGGGTCATGGCACTGAAGCACCCTTGAGTGAGCGGACCAGGTGGGGCCAACCCCTGTACAAGGATCATTTGGGGCAGACCCGAGGGAGTCAGACAGCTGGCACCAAGAGGGACAGCTCAAGGGGAGGCATAGAAGCCATGCAGACTGGACTAGAGGAACAGTTGGGCCAAACCTGGATGGAGCAAGGGGGATGGAACTACCAGGGCAGGACAGGAGGCTAGAACTATCCAGATGGAGCAGGAGGTCAGGATAACAAGACGGAGCAGGAGGTTCAGGATGGAGCACGAAAATCAGGATAACAGGACGGAGCAGGAGAATCAGGATAACAGGATAGAGCAGGAGGTTCAAGACAGAGAAGATGAATCGGGACGGAGCAGGTAGCAGAGAAGGTAGTTGGCAGAACCCACAAACAAGGCCAGGACTAACGTATAATATGCACATGGTAATCAGGTGCCTCCAATATGGAGGAGCCATCTAATATACCCTGTGTCAGCACCTGACTGGAGCACTGGTGTTTCCGGGGAAGGTGCTACAGGGTTAAAGAAGCTGGGGAGCGTGTGCCCGCGGCCTAAGGTGCATGCATGGGACCGATGCCAGCCGGAATGCCGACAGTGAAGGAGAGACATGCCGGAACCCCTGGGCAGGAGGACGACAGGATGGGGAAGCAGCGCAGCGCAAGGCCACCTGAGTGGAGAGGGGCGAGGCAGGCACAGCAGCGGAGGTAGCAATGGCAGCGGATGCCGTCGTGACACATAACCTACTTTTCTCATGATGGCATCTATTTTGTGGAGTGCATCAGTCCCTCATGCAGCAAAACAACCCCACAACATGATTCTGCCACCCCCGTATTTCACAGTTGGGATTGTGTTCTTAGGCTTCCAAGCTTCTCCCTTTTTCCTCAAAATGTAGCGATGGTCATTATGCCCAAAAAGTTCAATTTTAGTTTTATCAGACCACAATACATGTCTCCAAAAATTAAGGTCTTTGTTCCTGTTTGCATTTGCCAATATTAATCTGGCTTTTTTATATTTCTTTTAGAATAATGGCTTCTTCCTGGCAGAGTGGTCTTTCAGCCCATGTTGATACACTACTCACTTCATTGTTGATATTGACACAATCTTACCAGCTTCCATAATTATCTTCACAAGGTCTTTTGCTTTGTTGTTGGGTTGATATGCACATGTTGGACCAAAGCACCATATTGTTTGTACTTGTGCATAATTGTTTGTACAGATGAATGAGGCAAAATTGAAATTGTACCCAAGGATGAGCCCAGACTTGTGTAAGTCCACAATTCTCTAACTGAAAAGAAGGAAACAGTGTGTTTCAGGCGTGCATTAAAATGCACCCACAGGTGTGTCTTTTAATAATTCAAATGTTGCCAAATAACCTATCAGAAGCTTCCAAACACATGGTATCATCATACGGTCAGTCCAGAATGGTTTAAAGGCATAGTAATCTAAATGTATGTAAATTTTTGACTTGGCAGTAAGTAAAAAAAAAAAATGCCTTAAAACATTCTTTCTTACACATTACTCTGGTATTTGGCAACTAATAATAATTGTGGTAATCATAATTGACCTAAAACTGGAAAGGGTTATTCTGATTTCATGTCAGATATTGAGAAAAACATCAATATGTGTCTTTTTATATAGTATATGTAAAGTTCTAATTTCAAATATACATCACATAAACTCAAAACCAGCATATCTGAACACGTTATAGATATTACCAATACAACAAATTGCAACATCTCTCAAGCATCCAAACATTTAATCTTGCAACACAATAGACATATTTAAAGTTTTTGGTATAGAAAAAGTAGTTAGTAGTGATGAACAAATATATTCAGCACTATTCGTTACTTACAAATAGTATGGTATTCGGGTTATTTGTTACTCGCAGAGTAATTCGGTATTCGATTCGGTATATTTGAATGACCCGTCCAGCATATTTGGCACTTTATTTGCAGCCAATGAACATCCTGGTCTTGCTTGCCAATCACAGTAATGCCGGCACCATTTTTGGTGTAGCATTACTGTGATTGGTTGCCCGAACATCGAGTGTTTGTCACGCTGTCATGTGCATGACAGCGCATCAAACACCGTTTCTGATTGCTGGTGAAATCATCACCTCCAGTCAGAGAGCCAAGGTTCCCATGCTGTCAAAGGCAGGGTTAGCCCACACCTGTGTTTAAAGGTATAAAGTTTACCTCCGGTCACTGGTGTCACCTGATGGGAAGACAGCTCCCATCAGCCAACGCCTGCTGCCGCTAATAACAGTGAAAGCAGGAGCAGCTGATGGGAATATTCATCAGCCAGCTCCTGCAATGTGAAAAAAATAATTTAAAAATCCCCGGAGTGCGTTACCATATATTTTTGATAACCATCCAGGCAAAACTCACAGCTGGGGGCTGCAACCCTCAGCTGTCAGCTTCAGCAAGTCTGGCTATCAAGAATAGAGGGGTCCCCATGCCATATTTTTGAATTATTTAAATAAATAATTTTAAAAAATGGCGTTGGGTCCCCCCATTTTTTGATACCCAGCCTTGCTAAAGCAGACAGCTGTAGGTTGGTATTCTCAGGCTGGTAAGGGGCCTCCCTGATATTGGCCCCCAGCCTAAAAATAGAAGCCCGCAGCTGCCCAGAAATGCACATCTATTAGATGCACCAATTCTTTTGCTTTGCCCGGCGCTTCTCACTTGACCTGTAGCTGTGGTAAGTGGGGTTCATATTTATGGGGTTGATATCACCTTTGTATTATCTGGTGTATGTAAACTTGTGGTTTCAACTGTATATCACAGAAATGTACCCCAGACCACCGAATAGTATATGGTCATAAATGTAATTAAGCTAAATTTTTTGAATGCTTTTATGGAATGTGAGATATCACAGAAATGCCCCCAAACCACAGAATAGTGTATGGGTGAGAAATGTAATCCAGTTAATTATTTGTACACATTCTTGTAGTGTTTGATATCACAGAAATGTACCCCAGACCACAAAATACTGTATGGCTGAGAAATGCAACTCTTAAAATATTTTTAAAGCTTTTCTATAGTTTTATAGATCACAGAAATGTACCCCAGATCACAGAATACTATATGGCTGAGAAATTTAAGCCTGATAAAATTTTTAATGCTTTTTTGGGGTGTTACATGTCAAAAAAGTACCACAGAACACAGAATAGTGTATGGGTAAGAAATTTAACTCAGGAAAATATTTTTCAGTTATTTTTTGAGTGTTATATAACACATAAAAGCAACAGAAAGCACATAATACTCCATGGATCGAAATATATTCAATGGTTTCAACTCCCACCCAAAATGCTGCAGCTATATATTTGTTAACGGACTGCACAACCCTAATCCCTGTCTATGGACTGTATTCAGCCACTCTCCCTTTTCCTGCATCTCTCTCCCTCCCTACTGTAAATGCAGAATGTATATGATACAAAATGCAAAGCAAGAAATTAGCCCTGACAAGGGCTTTTAATATGATAGTTAAGCTTCACCACCAGTTTCAACACCACAGGACTCTGATTTATTACACTGTGCATACACAGTACAAAATGTTTTTTTTCCACTGGGACTCCACAAGTACAGGATTCAGTTTAGAAGACTGCTTTTAAGAGAATTTTAAAAAATTCTACTTAACCATCAAACTCGCATTTGGTGGAGCAAAATATTTTTGGAAAATTACCTTACAAAAGGTTTGATACCTACTGTCATCATAAAAACAAGAAACTTCTTACCAATACCAATACCTCCGGGAACCAACCAGGCACTACCTTAAAGGTAATTACCCTCTCAAATGTACCGCTTACTGATGATTAATTGTCTGTAGGATTGCCTTTTTCCCCATCATCTAGTTTAAATCAGTTTTCAGCAGTCAAAGATCTACAACTTCTTGCAAGGAAATTGATCTATAGGAAAATATATTTTAACAACACAATGGATGAAATTTTTCCCTCTGAAGCAGAGAAGGAAGCAATAAGGATCCTGGAAGTGTTGGCAGAGGAATCAGTAAACAGCAAACATGGTAAGTATCCATCCAAACTGCAATCCAAATCCAAGAAGTTCCCACAAATATCAGCCTTTCCTAGAAATTGATCTATTTATTCGATTAGCCACACAGGAAATCCAATCAATTCCTGAAACAGTAAAACACGATAATCTTAACTTCAAGGAATGGCGTGTACTCTAAGACTTGGAACATCTCAAGGGGATGGTCATTTAACCACCCAATAAAGGTAGAAATATTGTCATCTTGCTAGTAAGGGTTCCGTTTCACATAGTGACGCACCAGCAATCCCGACAACGATATGACCTGGTAGGGATCACTGGTGCGTCTCTACATGGTCGCTAGTAAGCTGCCAAACAGGCAGATCTCATCAACGAAGCACCAGCGATCCCAACAATGATACGATCTGGTAAGGATCGCTGGTGCGTTGTCACACAGCAGCTATTCTGAACGATTCCAGCCTGCATCCCTGAGTTCTGCGCCGCCAACAAGGTCGCTCGTCGGCGTCAAACACAGTGATGCATGCTGGCCACCCGGACACCAAGGATCAAAAAATGGCTTAGGACTTTCGAGCACGATCAGCAATATCCAGCGGGGGGCTAGATGCCGCTATGTGTCACATGTAGCGAGATCGCTGGCGAGATCTCTGTTGCGTCACAAATTGGTGACGCATCAGCGATCTCGCTAGCGATCTCGCTATGTGAGACAGGGCCTTAAGTTTACATGAAAAATAAATGTACAGACAATTGAAGACTGACTGTCTTAATTTACCTTTAATCCCTTGCCTTCAGTTCAGAACGGAGTTGCAGGTTATCTTATCAGATCCTTTCGAGCATGGCATACTTGCCCAAAAATAGAAGGAGGGACTCTGTATTGAGGAATCAACAATTGTCACAATGTACATTGTGCTGAAGATTCACAATATAGCAAGGACACCTCCAGGTAGGCCCATAGTATCGGTATCAACTTCTCATCTGTGATCCTTTATGCAAACTTATCGATCACTACCTAAGACCACTAGTTGATGTTTTACCATCGTACCTCATGGACATTACTGATCTATTGAGGAAACTTGATGGAATTAAGCTTGAACATGATATTTAGTTGGTCACGTGTGACGTGGAGTCACTTTACACCTCCATTCATCACAAGGATAGCCTCAATGCTTCAAGATTCTTCCTAAGCAATAGTGGTTTGAACAGCGACCTCTGTTTTTTCCTCTTGGTGACCTAAGAATTTTTGCTTACGCACAATTTATTTTTAAGGATGCCCTATACCTACAGCTCCAGGGGACAGATAAGGGGGGGGTGCTTTTCACTCTTGTATGCTATTTTCTTCCTGGGGCTATGGGAGAGAGGTATCTTTCTAAAAGAACCAGTGGTGTTGTGTGACAAAGCCATCTTTTGTGGAAGGTACAAAGATGATATCCTTATGATATGGCATGAAATCCAAAGTGAGTTGTAAACATTTCTGATATAAATTGCAATGAACTCAATGTAAAAATAACATACAAGATGAGCACATCATATTTATTTCTTGGAGATTTTTATTCAAGTTGATGAACACGAATACCTGCAGACTGATCTGTTCTGGAAAACCACGTCCACCAATGCTTTACTTCATGCTTCCTCACAACATCTGAAACGTCTAATTCAGAACATTCTAGTAGAACAGTTTCTACATGCCAAGAGGATTTGTTCAGAAAAATCCAGCTCTGACAGACAAGCTTTTCATTTACAGAAATGGTTTGGGATATGATTCACAATCCAGCTGCCGGGCATATAGACGAACATGTATGACTAATTGGATGGAGTAACTCAAGATCAAGATGCCCAGGAAAAAAGACGGCTCTAAGGTGCATTGCATTCTTGACTTTGATTCAAGAAACACTGAAGTATATAAAGCCTTTGCGAACATTGGACAGTGCTACGTTTGGATAACACTATTTCTAAAATTATGGATAATACACCATTCATGACTCACAGGAAATCCAGGAAAATTTGTGATCAATTCGTAGACAGTCACCACAAAAGGAATAAAGACAAATATTGGTTTGATTCCAAGGGCCCAACCTGGGGGTGTTTGTCGTTTGGAAAGTGAATTGCGAACAAAAACATCTTTATTGCAAAAGACTTTGTAGATTATTCGAAGACTAAAAGGTACACGATCAAATATGACATCAATTGTACCACAAATGGAGTGGTGTACAATGGCACCTGTCCTTGTGATTTAATGTACAGTATATCAGGATGACCACAAGAGAACTATGCTGTCATGTCAGAGAACACATCTTAGACATTGAGGCTGCAAGAGAGGAGGGTGACCTTTTTAATTTGAAACCCATCACACGCCACTCTAAAACAACTCATGGATGTGATTCAACTAAATTCCTCATCAAAGGTATAGACAAGGTCTTTGTAGGGTGGTAATTGAAAATGCCTTCTAGCTGAAATAGAGTCAAAGTGGATTTATAAATTAACACAGTCACCCTCTTTGGTCTTAACAATGATAACAGTTTCTTTCCTTTCCTGCCCATTTAATTGAAACATGAGAGATGTGGGCATGCATGCCTTTATAGTTATAGTTATGCACATACCCTATATGTACATATCCAGGGGACTTTTTTTTTTTTTTTCCCTTTGGATGGTGTTACATGGCATTTACATCTCTCCTCTGTGATCCATCCCCTGGTTTAAACCTATAGGAACTATGCCCATTTGAATAGTTTGGTACCACCTGACAAGGTTATATATGTGCATGTCTTCGACTGATTTGTAGCTGGTTTTAACATTAGTTTATTTTATTTTACTTTTTCCTTTTTTGTGTTATATTGTAGCCCTTCCCTTTTTTATTTGTCTTTTTAGCTTTTTGTCATCTGTGCCAATCCTAGATGGATCTTTAACAATGAATAATAGCCTCAAATGGTAGCAGAACTAATCACACAACAGATCCGCTAAAAGTATAGTGTAATAATGTGATAAGCAATGTTGCCCTTACCGTTCAGTAGTGGATACCATGTGTGAGCTGGCAGGTCTGCAGGGATAGTGCTGTGGGTCACAGATGCAGATGGCAATAAAGCTGGATGGCAATTACAACCGGCAGAGCAAGGGTTAGCCCTGCCCGGCGGCGCACCTTGGATGCCCGCAAAAGTGAAATTATCAACCTAATGAATACCGCCCTTTCTCCTTCCCTTCTTTCCCCATCACAAAATGTTTAATACTAATCAAGGAAGGTTTTAAATAGTTTTCTTTATATCCTTTTTAAACTAAAATGTGTAAATACACACTTAATAAAAATCTATAAAAATGTTATAGTAATAATAATAAATTTTATTTCTATAGTGCCGACATATTACGCACTTTACATTTCAGAAGGGATTTATACAGACGATAGACATTACAGCATAACAATAATCACATAGATTATAACAAATACCAAGAGGCATGAGGGCCCTGCTCGCAAGCTTACAGTCTATGAGGAAAGAGGTAGACATGAAAGGTGGGTGGTAACAGTTTCCCTGATTGTATGGACCAGCCATAATGTTAAGTGTATAACAGTACAGACACAGAGGGCTAATGGATGCATAAAGCATGTGGGAACATGATGCGGGGAACCTGGTTATGGTAAAACTTTTGGCTGTGCCACACAGGGATAGATTAGGTTAATGTGTTGAGGCGATAGGCCAGTCTGAATAAATGCATTTTCAGGGCACGCTTAAAATTGTGGGGATTGGGGACTAATTGTATTGACCTGGGAAGTGCATTCCAAAGAATTGGTGCAGCACGTGTAAGGTCTTGGAGACATGAGTGGGAGGCTCTGATTATTGAGGATGCTAACCTCAGGTCATCAGCAGAATGGAGGGTGCAGGTAGGATGGTATACTGAAACAAGGGAGGAGATGTAGGGTGGTGCTGAGCCATGGAGGGCTTTGTGGGTGAGGGTAATAAGTTTATACTGAATTCTGGAGTGGATGGGTAGCCCACAAGGTAGAGGCATCGGTGTAACGATTGGTGAGGAATATGATCCTGGCTGCAGCATTCAAGACAGATTGGAGAGGGGAGAGTTTTGTAAGAGGGAGACCGATTAGAAGAGAGTTACAATAGTCAAGACGAGAATGAATAAGAGAAACAGTAAGAGTTTTTGCAGAGTCAAAAGTAAGAAAAGGTCAAATTCTAGAAATGTTTTTGAGGGGCAGATGACAAGAACGAGCCAGTGATCGAATGTGGGGGGCAAAGGAAAGCTAGGAGTCAAGTATGACCCCAAGACAGCGGGCATGTTGCTGGGGAGTAATAGTGGAACCACACACAGAAATGGCAATGTCGGGTATAGGTACATTAGTAGAGGGAGGAAACACAAGGAGTTCAGTCTTTGACAGGTTCAGTTCAGACATAGTGAGGACATGATGTTAGACACAGCATTTAGACAATAGCCGGTGTTTTCTAGAAAGGCTGCCGTGATGTCAGGAGAAGCGCATAATTGGGTGTAATCAGCATAGAGATGGTACTGGAAACCAAATCTACTGATTGTTTGACCAATAGGGGCAGTGTACAAGGAGAAGAGGAGGGGGCCTAGAACCGATCCTTGAGGAACCCCAACAGTAAGGGGAAGGTGAGAGGAGGAGGAAGCGGCAAAAGATACAGTAAAGGAGCGGTCAGAGAGATAGGAGGAGGACCAGGAGAGAACCGTGTCTTGAGGCCAATGGAATGGAGCATAGTGAGGAGGAGCTGATGATCCACAGTGTCAAATGCTGCAGAGAGATCCAAGAGAATTAGCATGGAGAAATGACCATTTGATTTAGCTGTTAGTAGATCATTAGAGACTTTAGTGAGGGCAGTTTCAGTTGAGTGTAAAGAGCGGAAACTGGATTGGAGAGGGTCAAGAAGAGAGTTATCAAAGAGATAACAGATAAGATGGGAGTGCACCAGGCATTCCAGGAGTTTAGAGATGAAGGGAAGATTAGAGACAGGTCTGTAGTTAGCGGCACAGTTTTGGTCGAGCGATGGTTTTTTAAGTAGTGGATGTATTATGGCATGCTTAAATGAGGAGGGAAAGATACCAGAAGAGAGAGAGGTTAAATATTTTAGTTAGGTGAGGGATGACAGCAGTGGAAAGGGACAGGAGGAGATGTGACGGAAATGGGTCACTGGTGCATGTGGTTGGGTGAGAAGATGCAAGAAGCCTGCTTATTTCTTCTTCTGTGACTGGTTCAAAATCAGAGAGCGAGCTAGATGCAGTGGGAGAGGGAGGACAGTGCATGGTATGAGGTGATAGGGAGATAATTTCCTGTCGAACCTGGTCAATTTTTTCTTTGAAGTAATTGGCCAGATCGTTAGCTCGGCGCTCCGTGGTTGGGGCCTGTACACTTGGGTTGAGTAGAGAATGAAAAGTGTCAAAGAGATGTTTCGGGTTATTGGACAGTGAGGTGATGAGGGTGATGAAATAGGTTTGTTTGGAGAGGTGAAGGGCAGTGTTGTATGTTCTAATCATAAATTTATAGTGGATGAAATCTTCGCGTAGATTGGATTTTCTCCACAGACGTTCGGCGCACCTGGAGCACCGCTGCAGGAAACGTGTTTTCAGGGTGTGTCAGGGTTGTCGCCGTCTGTGTTGTGGTGTTCTATTTATAAGGGGTGCAAATTCATCCAGGGCACTTTGAAGTGTTCCATTGTAATGCTTCAATGCAGAATCAGGGCATGAGAGGGAGGAGATAGGGGCCAATGAAGACTGCAAGTTCTTCATAAGTTTCTGGGTGTTAATGGCCTGTATGTTTCTATAATTATGGACAGTGGGGGGTGACCTGAGCAGCCTAGCAGTTCTTGATAGAGAATGAATGAAGATTGTGGTCAGAGAGCGGGAGAGGGGAGTTTGCAAAATCATCCACTGCACAAAGCCGAGAGAAGACCAAGTCGAGGGAATTTCCGTCTTCATGCGTTGAAGAATTAGTAAGCTGTGAAAAGCCAAACGAGGAGGTTAGAGATAAAAGGTGAGTAGCAGATGGGGAGAGGGGAAGTGCAATGGGGATGTTGAAATCTCCCATGATGAGGGGAGGGATGTCACAGGAGAGAAAATGTGGAAGCCAAGTGGCAAAATGATCCAGGAACTGATGGGAGGGGCCGGGAGGACGATACACCACCGCCACTCGCATGGAGAAGGGGGTGTAGAGTCTGAAGTCATGAACCTCAAAAGAAGGGAAGACTAGTGAGGGTAGTTGAGGGTAACCTGAAAGGTACATTTTGGTGATAGGAGCAGACCAATGCCTCCACTTGCTCTATTGTCTGATCTTGGGGTATGAGAGAAGTGTAGTCCCCCATATGAAAGAGCAGCAGCATCGGTAGTGTCTGACTGCTGGATCCAGGTTTCAGTAAGAGCCAGGAGGTTAAGAAAATTAGAAAGGAAAAAGTCATGAGTGAAGGAGAGTTTGATACACACTGAGCGAGAATTCCAAAGTGCACAATTAAGAGAGACAGATGGCATGCAGGGAATATTAATAAGATTTGAGGGGTTTCTGAGTGTAGCAGTTGGGGGGTTTGACTTTCTATAACATGGGGGACCAGGGTTGGGAGCAATGTCTCCAGCGACTAGGAGAAGGAGGATAGACAGAGTGATCAGATGGTTAAGTGATTTGTGAGAGCGTCTCTTATGTTGAATGGTGGGACTGACTGGATCTGTGCAATATAACAATGTGAAAAGAGCGTGAGTGCTATACATAGGACAGGAAAGGACCGAGGGGCCGATATAGATGGAGTGTAGAGAGTTAATGCCAAGGCGGTGGATGTGTGTGAATGCAGCGGCCAGGATATGAATTACACAAATGCATATGGTATATATTTGTTGTAATCCAAATGTACAGGGAGTAGATGTATATAAATGTCTTACCTGTCTCCTGCCCTGTCTAACTGCCATGTTATAACTGCCAGTACTTTGATACATGTACTTCGATTACATGTGCATAAATGCCCCCTGCATAAATGCTCACCCAAGCTATGTCTGAATATATAGGCGGCTAAGGCTCAGATTTTTTGTTGTGCTCTCTCTCTTCTCGTTAATCAAACTAAATTGAGACAGCAGGACCCAATAAAATGTTGTGGTCAGATAAACAGATGTCCAGCACTACATGGATCGTAAAGCACTTTGAAAAGTTTCTTGACCTCACAACATAAGGGGACAAGCAGAGTAAGTTGAAATAACTATATACCAGATATAAGCTTGCATAGTTGAAAACACATACGGTATATAGCATTCAGGATTAACTGCTTGCTGACATTGAATGGAGTGGAGAAACACAGGAGTTGATTCAGAGCATAGATTGAAAGAGCTGGTTACCAGATATAAGCTTGCATAGTTGAAAAACACAAATAAAGATAAAAATGTTAGTATTTTCTATACATAATATTTTTCTACATTTTTCATATACCGTATATACTCGTGTATAAGTCGAGTTTTTCAGCCCAAAAAATGGGCTGAAAAATACCCCCCTCAACTTATACGCGAGTCAAGCAAGTTTTTAAGTCAAACTTACTTTTCGGGAGGTGTTGCGGGGACGTGGCAGTCCGGCCAGCACACTGCCAGCACACGGCGATGTCCTCCGCGTTGCTCTGGCGCCATGTCTTCTTTATGAGCAGCCGCGGTTCGGCCCGCCTCTCCCGCCGGCTCTGCAGAGCTGTAGTTTTCTCTGACTGGTGAATCACCAGTCAGGGAAGGTACGACGAATGTAATTGGCCACTCTGGCCACTCTGGGCTGCATCCCCCTCCGGCTCTGCAGCGCTGAAGCTTTCTCTCTGACTGGTGAATCACCAGTCAGAGAACTTAGGAGAAATGCAATTGGCCGCTCTGGCCGCTCTGGCCCGCCTCCCCCTCCGGCTCTGCAGCTCTAACTTTCAATTCCTCTGTCCTGCATTCCCACCCCCACCCCCTCCCTGCTCTGATTGTCATACGCAGCTGCGTGCTGAAAAGAGCGGAGGTGAGGTGGGTGGCTGGGTTTTCCTCTAGCACGGACCGTACGGAGCCTGCTATGAGGTTAGGAAATACTGTATTAAAAAAACAATAAAGTGAAAGGCTTGTTAGCCTGTCATAAGTTGCCTCTCTTTCTCTCAGCCTCCCGCTGTCTCTCTCAGCCTCCTGCTGTCTCCCACTAAGGCTGCATTTCCCACCCTCGACTTATACGCGAGTCAATACATTTTTCCCAGTTTTTTAGGTAAAATTAGGGGTCGACTTATACACGGGTCGACTTATACACGAGTATATACGGTATATACTGTATATTTAATAAATGTGCAAAATCTATTACTCATAACAAATTATCCTTCTATAAGTTTTTTATCCAAGGAATACCCGAGTGGTGTCTATTAGCATCTTTTTATGGGTTATATCACACCTGACTGTTCTTGTCCTATTGTCTTTCTGTTTTTAAAGGTTAATGAAGTTATAAAAGTATTTTTTAATTTTTATTGTCATAGATGTGTAGTACCAGCCTGCCGTATTTTACTTATTACTGATTTACGCTTTTGGCTATCTCTGTACAAATATAAAAACCTGGAGGTTTATTTTCAGCATCATATAGTTTATTGCAGGGGCGCAGAGTGGGTTAACTGGCTTGACTCCCTAGGTTATATAGAGGCAGCTAACTGAGAACATGATCACCCTGACAAAGAAGGCAGTTTTGCCTTTGAAACACGTTGGTTGGTTTCTTGGCTCTTGCACTGCCCCATAGTTAGTGTGACATCACAAGCTTAGGGAGCTTGCCGGTTTCTCTTTCACTTTCGCGGGCATCCAGGGAACGCCGCCGGCCGGGGCTAACCCTGGCTCTGCCTATTGTAATTGCCATCCCGTATTGTCAGTGTGAGTTGGCGGTCACGTGTCGCCTAGATTCTAGTTCAGACTCTCTCAATAGAAGTGAATTGAGAGATGCTAGACACATCTAATTGGCACATGACCGCAAGTATGTAAAATACACTGGAATTATTGGTGAATTGTGACTGCATGCGCACTATATCCTGTCATGATTCAGCAGTCTGAAGTCACAAAAGGTGACTGTAGACTTTTTTTCAAAGCTTGGACAAACCCTTAAAAGTTGGAAAAAAGCTTTAATAAATAAGAAACATTAAATAAGGAATGGAAAGACTGCACTTTTCTGTGGACTTTATCCTTTATTTCATCATATCACTATGGCAATTTTCGATTTGGATAAGTGCACACATACAGTGCCTTGCGAAAGTATTCGGCCCCCTGGAACTTTTCAACCTTTTCCCACATATCATGCTTCAAACATAAAGATACCAAATGTACATTTTTGGTGAAGAATCAACAACAAGTGGAACACAATTGTAAAGTTAAATGAAATTTTTTGGTTATTTTTTGGTGGGGCAGTCTGTCCATAGGACAACAATCTGTCTTACACTGCACAAATCAGGCCTTTATGGAAGAGTGGCTAGAAGAAAGCCATTTCTCAAAGATATCCATAAAAAGTGTCATTTAAAGCTTGCAACAAGCCACCTGGGAGACACACCAAAACATGTGGAAGAAGGTGCTCTGGTAATATGAAACCAAAATTGAACTTTTTGGCAACAATGCCAAACGACATGTTTGACGTAAAGGCAACACAGCTCATCACCCTGAACACACCATTCCCACTGTCAAACATGGTGCTGGCAGCATCATGGTTTGGGCCTGCTTTTCTTCAGCAGGGACAGGGAAGATGGTTAAAACTCATGGGAAAATGGATGGAGCCAAACACAGGACCATTCTTGAAGAAAACCTGTTGGAGTCTGCAAAAGACCTGAGACTGGATGGAGATTTGTCTTCCAACAAGACAATGATCCCAAACATAAAGCCAAATCTACAATGGAATGGTTCACAAATAAACGTATCCAGGTGTTAGAATGGCCAAGTCAAAGTCCTGACCTGAATCCAATCGAGAATCTGTGGAAAGAGCTGAAAACTGTTCACAAACGATCTCCATCAAACCTCACTGAGCTCGAGCTGTTTGCCAAGGAAGAATGGGCAAGAATTTCAGTAACTCGATGTAAAAAATTGATAGACATACCCCAAGCGACTTGCAGCTGTAATCGCAGCAAAAGGTGGCACAACAAAGTATTAAGTTAAAGGGGACTAATAATATTGCACGCCCGACTTTTAAGTTTTTGAATTTCCACAAAACTTTAAAATAACCAATAAATTTCATTTAACTTCACAATTGTGTCCCACTTGTTGCTGATTCTTCACAAATAATTTACATTTGGTGTCTTTATGTTTGAAGTATGATATGTGGGAAAAGGTTGAAAAGTTCCAGGGGGTCGAATACTTTTGCAAGGCACTGTAAAGACAAGAGAGGCAACAATGATTTTAAATGCCAAATTGACACTTTGTACTGCTCCCTTTCATTATTTATCAATGCTCTTTTTTTATTGGAATTGCTAATCCATCGATAGATAGATAGATAGATACATAATGGAATTTTTCAAATAAATTTGAATTATTTAATTCTCTTTGAGTATATCTAAATTAAAAAAGTAATAATGTACATTTAGGCATGACAGAATTCTCAGCACCTCTGATTAGATTTATAGAAAAGCATGTCTGCATGGTGAGACGTTTTTTCTTGTACTTCATGAATATGCTGTATATACAGATTAATGTTGTATGTAAAATGTTACAAATCATTTATTAAATATTAAGAATTAAGACAATTTTTGTCTTACTCTACCTGTGGCTCTTCTGAGTTGCTGTTTAGGAAGTGTGTTGACTTTTCAATTGAATTAGTTTAATTAAATTACACTACCTAATCTAAATCAGCAAAGCATAAATTGTTCAATAAATCAAAAATCACATCTCTACTTTGCAGCTAATAAGTTCCAGTCAGTTTCCCATAAAGTAATTGAAGTTGCAGAATTGAGAATTCATGAAAAGTGTTCACTGAAAAACCAGACATTTTTTAAAGGCATGAGGTTTTTTCACCAAGTCAAACACTTGGCATGTTTATTGTATTACATGACACTTTGCTGTGGGTTTAGCTGTTGGCTTGTTTATTCAAAGGCAAGTGCTGTAGATTTGCATTTTTTTTTGTCTAATTGGGAACATGAACAGTAGTTACACATATATTTACTCAATTATTTTTTTATTATTTAAACTTACAGTAAATGATAATGCATGTTGACTTATTATTGAGATCATGTTCTGTTGTATGCCTTATGAACTCACAAAAATTAGAGACGAGCTGATCAATTCGCTGGGGATCGAGTTTGTGCTGAAATTTGTAGTGTTACACAAATTTGAACATTTTGAGATTTGATTGACAGTTTATTAAAAAAAATTGCCCCACACTATTTCACATATTGAAGAATGAGAGAACAGGTAAACGTCATTTTACATTGCCACAAGGGCTTTCAATAATGCCCTTTAGCTATGACATCCGGCACATAAAGTGTATTTTCTAACTATCTATTCTTACACCCTAAGCACTTATGTAATTTGCTTTATTACTTAAAACGTGACTACCCAGGAGGCTGCAATCATTCCCCTCAGCATTCATTGCCCCTCCTGGAACAGGACTTAACCAGGGAGCAGTGCAGCAGCTACTTACCAGTTTCTTGCATTAACAGCCTCTCTGAAATCATCCTGGATCTTGGATAATGGACGTTGAGGGAGAGGTAAGTGCAGTACAGCAGCCTCAGATCAAAAGTTCCCAGCGGAGCATAGTTTGCATGGCAGAGTCATCCATAGTTTCCATCTGCAGAGTCAATGGGTAAACGGTTATGGACTTTAAGATACTCGCTCTCTTTCGCCTGTAGGGTGCAGGGCCTTATGATCATCGTGGTGCTTTATTTATCCCTTATGTAGTCCTGCTGATTATTACATTTGTGCTTGATGTGCTCATATTGATTATATGGAATGTTAGTTAACCATTACACAGGTCTGCGAGTAAAAAGCTGTTTGATTATTTTCATCTAATTTCTATGTATTTTGGTGTGCTGAATACGAAAAAAATATTGAAAAAAATCCTGCATGTCAGGATTTGCCACAAAATGCAAAATTCTCTTCAAATTTAGTAAATTTTTCTCAATTTTTGCCTTTTTTTATCTTAGGGTTTTGAAAGTCAAAATTACTATTAATTAATTCACATCAATGCATTAAAGATACACAATGTCAAAAAAAAATAACTTTCAAAGAAAAGAACTTGCAGAGTGAGCTAATGAAACCAGCATCAACATGTTGCAAGCTGAACGAGTGGGCTCTCACATGCCCGGGCTTGTTTCAATTGTTTTATCTTGGTTCTCGCCTGTTCACATTTTTTAATCTCAGTTCATGTTAGCTTGTCATATTCAACCGTGTTTCCCAAAATTAGCATTATGGCTCAGCGGAAGTGTATTAATTCGCCTGACCGTTTCTGTTACATTTGTGGTGAATATACAGTGCTGAAGCAACAGCTGAATATTACAGACTTTGTGAAAACAGTATACTTAACATATTTCGGACTAAAGCTTGGAGATCAAGATAAAGCTTGGGTGCCTCATAAAGTGTGCAAACGGTGTGTTGAGGAACTCCAAAATTGGTTCAAGGGTAAGAAAAAAGCTTTCCGTTATGGGATTCCTATGGTATGGCGAGAGCAACAGAACCATAGTGACGATTGTTACTTTTGTTCATGCGATGTGAAAGGGTATAATTCAAAATGGAAGCATTCCATTTCATACCCCAAAATTCACTCAGCAATTCATCCCATCCCCCATGGCACAGATATACCAGTACCCAAGGCCCCTGCTACCTTGGAAGAGATAACTAGCTCCGATGAAGGTGGAGTCATACCTGAACCAGATGATGAATCAAGTACTGACTTTGAAGATGATACAAGACCAAAATTGTTTTCCCAGGAGGAGATGAATGATTTGGCAAGAGACTTGAATCTTTCGAAAGATGCTGCTGAGCTACTCGGATCAAGGCTCAAAAGCAAGAATTTATTGTTGCCAGGAGTGTCTTTTTCATGTTTCAGACATCGTGAAGACGAGTTTATTCCTTACTTTGCCCAGGAAGATAAGTTGGTTTATTGCATCGATGTCGAAGGTTTGATGGGTCAATTCAAAATCCAATATGATTCAGCGCAATGGCGTCTTTTTATAGATTCTTCAAAAAGAAGTCTCAAAGAAGTTTTACTCCACAAAGGGGGTTTTTATGCTTCCATCCCTGTAGGTCATTCCGTACACCTCAAGGAAACCTACGAGAACTTGGAATTGGTTCTTCGTAAACTTAAATATGAAGACCATGGTTGGCAAGTGTGCGGAGATTTGAAAGTCTTGTGCATGCTGCTCTGGCAACAAGCTGGGTACACCAAATACCCTTGTTTTCTGTGTCTATGGGACAGTCGAGACCGACAAAATCACTGGACCAAGAAGAAGTGGCAGCCAAGGGTGCTCACAGTTGGTGAAAAAAATGTCCTCCGAGAAACTTTGGTTCCTCCCCATAAAGTTCTTCTACCACCTCTCCACATCAAATTGGGATTGATGAAGCAATTCGTAAAATCACTTCCAAAAGATGGAGAATGCTTCAAATACTTGGTCACCAAGTTTCCAGGCCTCTCGGAGGCAAAATTGTCGGACCAGACATTAGAAGGCTTATAGCTGATCAAATTTTATCAATACCATGATTAGTGTTGAGCATTCCGATACCGCAAGTATCGGGTATCGGCCGATACTTGCTGTATCGGAATTCCGATACCGACTTCCGATATTTTTTCAATATCGGAAGTCGGCATCGGAATCGGAAGTTCAAAGTTGATTGACAGCCTGACGTCATCATGATGCGCGGTGTGCGCGCATCATGATGCGCCATCATTTCGGGCCTTCCGGGGGTCTCTGCCGGCCTGCCGGGGGGCTGTGCCGGCCTGCCGGGGGGCTGTGTGGACTGCCCGAGGTCTGTACCGGCCTGCCGGGGGGCTGTGCCGGCCTGCCGGTGGTCTGTGCACCCTGTGGGGGTCTGTACCGGCCTGCCGGGGGGCTGTGCCGGCCTGCCGGTGGTCTGTGCACCCTGTGGGGGTCTGTACCGGCCTGCCGGGGGGCTGTGCCGGCCTGCCGGTGGTCTGTGCACCCTGTGGGGGTCTGTGCCGGCCTGCCGGGGGGCTGTGCCGACCTGCCGGGGGGCTGTGCTGATGTCCGGGGGTCTGTGCAAGCATCATCCGATGGGACTACAAGTCCCATCTGGCGATGCCTGCTACCATGACAGTGATTGACACATTAGCCAATGATGGGACAGTAGTAGTCCCATCATCCGGCTAATGTGTTAAATGTTAAAAAAAAAAAAAAAAAAAAAATACTACATACATACTACATGCATGCTACATACATACTACATGCTACATACATACTACATACATACTACATACATACTACATATATACTACATGCATGCTACATACATACTGCATGCTACATACATACTACATACATACTACATACATACTACATACATACTACATGCATGCTACATACATACTGCATGCTACATACATACTACATACATACTACATACATACTACATATATACTACATGCATGCTACATACATACTACATATATACTACATGCATGCTACATACATACTGCATGCTACATACATACTACATACATACTACATACATACTACATGCATGCTACATACATACTGCATGCTGCATACATACTACATACATACTACATACATACTACATACATACTACATATATGCTACATACATGCTACATACATACTGCATGCTACATACATACTACATGCTACATACATACTACATACATGCTACATACATACTACATATATACTACATGCATGCTACATACTACATACATACTACATGCATGCTACATACATACTACATGCTACATACATACTACATATATACTACATGCATGCTACATACATACTGCATGCTACATACATACTACATGCATGCTACATACATACTACATGCTACATACATACTACATATATACTACATGCATACTACATACATACTACATACATACTACATGCTACATACATACCACATATATACTACATACATACTACATACAATACATTCATACAATACATACATAGACATACAGTACATATAACATAGAGTAACATACTTACCAATACTTGTCACATTGTTCCCCGAAGCCATTGTCTTTTACGGAATAAATATTAACATAACAAACCACAAAAATACTCACCCACGATCCGAAGCAGTCCACGAGTGTGTCCCACGACGATCTTGGGTAGAGAACTGCAGCATCAGCTGTTGCTGCCGTTCTCTACGGGCTGCAGGAATCCAATGACGGAAGGTAGGTATCCTTCCGCACTGTATTCCTCCGCCACTAAAAAAAAAAAGTCCCTAGTCTCACTTTATGCCATTGCTGTGTGGGAAATTCCCACGCAGCAATGGCATAAAGTGAGACTAGGGACTTTTTTTTTTTTTAAGTGGCGGAGGAATACAGTGCGGAAGGATACCTACCTTCCGTCATTGGATTCCTGCAGCCCGTAGAGAACGGCAGCAACAGCTGATGCTGCAGTTCTCTACCCAAGATCGTCGTGGGACACACTCGTGGACTGCTTCGGATCGTGGGTGAGTATTTTTGTGGTTTGTTATGTTAATATTTATTCCGTAACAGACAATGGCTTCGGGGAACAATGTGACAAGTATTGGTAAGTATGTTACTCTATGTTATATGTACTGTATGTCTATGTATGTATTGTATGAATGTATTGTATGTAGTATGTATGTAGTATATATGTGGTATGTATGTAGCATGTAGTATGTATGTAGTATGTATGTAGCATGCATGTAGCATGCAGTATGTATGTAGCATGCATGTAGTATATATGTAGTATGTATGTAGCATGTAGTATGTATGTAGCATGCATGTAGTATGTATGTAGTATGTATGTAGTATATATGTAGCATGTAGTATATATGTAGTATGTATGTAGCATGCATGTAGTATATATGTAGTATATATGTAGTATGTATGTAGTATGTAGTATGTATGTAGCATGCAGTATGTATGTAGCATGCAGTATGTATGTAGCATGCATGTAGTATATATGTAGTATGTATGTAGCATGTATGTAGTATGTATGTAGCATGCATGTAGTATATATGTAGTATGTATGTAGCATGTATGTAGCATGCATGTAGTATATATGTAGTATGTATGTAGCATATATGTAGTATGTATGTAGCATGTTGTATATATGTAGTATGCATGTTGCATGCATGTAGTATATATGTAGTATGCATGTTGCATGCATGTAGTATATATGTAGTATGTATGTTGCATGTAGTATATATGTAGTATGTATGTTGCATGTAGTATATATGTAGTATGAATGTAGCATGTATGTAGTATGTAGTATGAATGTAGCATGTATGTAGTATGCATGTTGTATGTATGTAGCATGTAATTTTTTTTTTTTTTTTACATTCAACACATTAGCCGGATGATGGGACTACTACTGTCCCATCATTGGCTAATGTGTCAATCACTGTCATGGTAGCAGGCATCGCCCGATGGGACTTGCAGTCCCATCGGACGATGCCTGCACAGACCCCCGAAGCCTGCACAGCCCACCGGAGCCTGCACAGCCCCCCTGGCAGGCCGGCACAGCCCCCCGGCAGGCCGGCACAGCCCACCGGAGCCTGCACAGCCCCCTGGAGCCTGCACAGCCCCCCTGGCAGGCCGGCACAGCCCCCCGGCAGGCCGGCACAGACCACCGGAGCCTGCACAGACCCCCTGGCAGGCCGGCACAGCCCCCCGAAAGGCCCGTACAGACCCCAGAGAGGCTGTACAAGGAAAAAACAGGATTTTTCTTATTCCGATACCGGAAGTCCCATAGACTTGAATGGGACTTCCGGTATCGGAATCGGCGATACCGATACTTTTTTTTAATATCGGCCGATCCATTCCGATCCGATACTTTGAAGTATCGGACGGTATCGCTCAACTCTAACCATGATGCATCCTCAAAAAGAAGGGTGGATTGCATTTAAAGAGGTCGTAGAGAAATTTTTGGGCAATAACAAAGACCCTGACTACAAAAAAATCGTCGGACGAATGCTGAAAGCATTTCAAGATTTAAGTTGCCTGATGAGTTTGAAAGTGCATTTCCTCCATTCCCACCTTGACAACTTTCCTGAAGATTTGGGAGCTGTGAGTGAAGAGCAAGGTAAACGATTCCACCAGGACATTAAAGAGATGGAAAGAAGATACCAGGGAAGATGGAGCATTACAATGATGGCAGACTACTGTTGGACGCTTCAGAGAGACATTACAGATGCTACTCACAAGCGTAAATGTACCAAGAGAAGCCTCACAGGGAAGAAGAATCGATTTTAGTGTATGTTAGTGAGCTCATTGCAGTTAAAAAATGATTTTCATGAAACATTTGTAATAAAAAATTAATTTTATGAGTCTATTTTCATTTATTTTGAGGTATTGTCTTATTTAACATAGTTACTTAAATTGTCAGAAAACGTAATGTCCTATGACAAAACGGAGGTCATTTTCGGATTCAGCGCACTCAAAAACATAAAGATTACGTGGAATAACCAAAACAGCTCTTGAAAAATTTTTTTTTTGCAAACCTTTGCTATTGATGATCGAATGTGCTTGGATAATGTGTTATCCAATCACGCTCGGGTGTTATCCGAGTGTCTTGCGTGTGCTCGGATAATATGTTCGAGTCCCTGTGGCTGCATGTTTTGCTGCTGTTAGACAACCACAATACAAGCGAGGATTGCCTAACAAACAGGCTATCCTGAACATAGGTTGCCACTGTCTAACAGCCACAAAACATGCAGCCGCATGGACTCGAGCATATTTTCCGAGCACGCCCAAGATGCAATTTATCTGAGTATAGCCACTCATTACCAGGAGCTATTTCCTTTAGTGACTACAGAAGAAGTGGTTTTAGCTGCTAGTATTCACTTCTTCAAAACAGGTTTTAATAATGATGAGATTATCCAGATGGGAAATGGTCAAATCTAAAAAAAATGATGGAATCCTTATTAATAGTCAGGGAAAATGTGATGCCCCACCTTTTATAAAAGATACATTTCCCAAATCTTGAAATTTACATACAATTATTTACTCACTAACGTTGATGACACTTATTTGTTATCTGTGGCAAACCTACCTGTTGCAACTTTGCAACATAATTATATAAAAAAATAATAAGAGATTAAGATGTTGATTCTGTGTTGAGCAAAATCTGGGAATCAGTAAGAGTGAAAAGGAGTTGATGTCATCAGGAGAGGGGGCAGCTTGCAGTGGCAAAACAAAGCACAACCACTGTGAATTAAAAACGTTATCAGGGGGCCAAATAAGCTTTTCCTATGGTTAGCTCCGGAGCAGGTAATGCAACATGTGCTACTGCTGGAGAAGGCTCTAGAGAGGCTAAGAGATCTGGTCATGGTGGTGGCAAGTTGTATGTGTAGGCTTGTCACTTGTGGAGCAATCATTTGTAATTTTACAGTCAATGTTGTTGGAAAATAAGTCTGGGTACATTCTGACACATAACAAACAGGAACTTGATCATTCCGTCAGCACATTTAATGGTGTCGCATGTTGTTGTGGAGAAAGTAAACTGACCAGCAAGATAAGCAAGGCTCAAGCTGTCCTCTTTACTCTCCTTGTGATCATCTTTCTGGTAACCAGTCTGCACCTGCAAGTAGTGCTTTTTTGTTGTCATCATCTCCATCATCATCCTCATCCACTGCATTTACCGTATACACTTCCTCCTCTATTACCATTGCATGATCAGTTCTCACTTTGAGTGCCAAATAAACATGTTCAGTCATCTGATTATATGGAAAATATATTCCCATATGATAAAGTTCACCACAATTGATGGTGCTTGACTCAAATTTTATTGCCTTATTCCAAAGAATTGTCTGCTCTCAGGTTCAGTCGAAGATAGAAAGAAGGGGGAAGTGTATCCAGCTTCAGTTCCAATTCTATGTTGTATAATATGAGGAAAATGGAAAAAATTATGACTCTGGAAATGAAAATGTGGTGGAATAAAACCACACTACAAAATTTTATGGACAAAGACATGGTCCCTATGTTACTCCGTATCAATAAAATCCCCTTGATGGTATACTCTCAGAAATTTACAGATGAATGGAACCAAATATTATTAACATGCTCATTGAACCTTATGTGCTTGATTATTAAATATGAAGCGCAAAAGCTTATATATATATATATATATATATATATATATTCATTCAAACAATGTAAAAAACATATAGCCAGCTCACCATAAAGGAGTTCCTCTTAATGCAATAGTCAGTGTTCACCTTATATTCTGCACGCATCCAGGCAGGGAGTATGCCCCAACAAATAGAAATATAAGAGAATTGGGATCCAGCAAAAAGTTCACCAGAATTATAAAATCTTCTTCTTTATTTATCCATTAAATCATATAAAAAATATATGAGGAACTCCAATCAATTGGTAACATTCAAGCAAGGGACTACATGTTTCAGCACTATGTGCCTTCTTCACGGTCCTATTTGAACGGAGCTCCAACACTGACAATATATCCTCCTTTGTGGAACATATTCAAATGACCCTTAATTAAAAGCAGTGAAACAAACCAGTTAAAAACACCTGAGTAGATGGTTGAAACTCAGTTCAAAAATATTGCTAGAAAAATACATATATTGAACATGTTTTATACATAGACCAATGATATAAACATTTGGTAATAAATCAACAGTGATATGGATTAACTGCCACAAAAAAAAAAAAAAAAATAAACATATATGAAAAAATACATCATGTAGTAGGCGCGATCTAAATATCAGAGACAATCACAAATATAACTCTCAAAAGGTATAATATATTGGAGTAGGTTTAAGATAGAGATATAATCTTTTAAAAACTAATATATGCACTTTATCTTTTCAAAAAAAAAAAAAAATCATTGATGATTTGGTTTTTGTGTGGAGGGGGAACAAGGATTTAGCATCTTCCTTTTTTTCATATTTAAATAACAATAGTTTCAATCTCAAATTTACATGCCACATGAATGAGCTGTCAATTAATTTTCTTGATTTGACCTTGAAAATAGATTCAAATAAAAAAAATGTGTTGGTGGAACCTTATCGCAAATCTACAGCTGTGAATAGTATATTGATGGCAAACTCATGTCATGCCAACCATGTAATTAGGAATATACCCACAGGTGAACTGATTCGAACAAAAAGAAATAGTACAGAAAAAGATACCTATATGAAAGAATCTGAATTTTTGGCAAAAAGATTAAAATCCAGGGGTTACCCAAACTGGTCTCTAAAAAGAGCGAGAGGCATAGTAGATAATTTAAATAGACAGGAATTGTTGGAATATAAAAATATCAAAGAACATAACAATGATTTGGGTATAGTTTTCAGCACTAAATTTAGTCCACAGTATCAAGAAATAGTCTCCATTATTAAAAAACATTTACCCATTTTAGAACAAAGTGGTGAATTGAAAGAAATACTAAAAAAATATTCAATTAAATTTGTTGCGAGGAGAGCTCCTACTATATGATCTATGTTGACGGCAAGCTTATTTACTGATCCAGACAAAAAATTGAAACAAAATTGGATGAAAATTGTAGGCTGTTATGGTTGTGGTGCAAAAATCTGTAAGTGTTGCAAATATATTGTTAAAACAAAAACATTTTCTTCTATAAAAAATGGAAAAAACTTTGAGATTTTTTCTTTTATTAATTGTAATACAGAAAATGTAATATATCTTATTGATTGCAATATTTGCGGACTTCAATATGTGGGTTGCACCACTAATTCATTGAAACAGCGTATGCGAAAACATTTGTCGGATGCAGTTAATTTGCCTATTGCAGGAGCCTCTGCGGTTTCCAAACACTTTGCTAATGTGCATAAAGGAGATTTAAAAAGCTTTTCCTTTAGGGGAATAGAGGTGGTTACAAAACCACGTAGGGGTGGTGATTCTAAAAGTAAAATCCTCTCTAGAGAAAGTAGGTGGATCTTTTTATTAGAGACTAGAGCTCCTGATGGATTGAACAGTAGAATGGATCTTATTACACAATATTAAGTAAGAAAATAAGAGAAGAATTTTTTTTTTTTTTTTTTTTTTTTTTAAAGATAGAGTGCATATATTAGTTTTTAAAAGATTATATCTCTATCTTAAACCTACTCCAATATATTATACCTTTTGAGAGTTATATTTGTGATTGTCTCTGATATTTAGATCGCGCCTACTACATGATGTATTTTTTCATATATGTTTATATATTTTTTTTTTTTTTTGTGGCAGTTATTCCATATCACTGTTGATTTATTACCAAATGTTTATATCATTGGTCTATGTATAAAACATGTGCAATATATGTATTTTTCTAGCAATATTTTTGAACTGAGTTTCAACCATCTACTCAGGTGTTTTTAACTGGTTTGTTTCACTGCTTTTAATTAAGGGTCATTTGAATATGTTCCACAAAGGAGGATATATTGTCAGTGTTGGAGCTCAGTTCAAATAGGACCGTGAGGAAGGCACATAGTGCTGAAACATGTAGTCCCTTGCTTGAATGTTACCAATTGATTGGAGTTCCTCATATATTTTTTATATGATTTAATGGATAAATAAAGAAGAAGATTTTATAATTCTGGTGAACTTTCATCTTTTTGCTGGATCCCAATTCTCTTATATTTCTATATATATATATATATATATATATATATATAAATAAAATAAAATTATGGAGGTTAAAGTGGCACTTAAACAATACAAATCGGATGCAGAATATGAATATTTTATAAATAAAATGCACCTATCTATGTCTATTTCTGTCTAAATTGGAAGATCATATCATGCAAAGAAAAGCATAAATTCCAAACAAACACTAATGATTATGTTTTGAACCAGGTTTATGAATGGGATAGATGGCATGCAATTAAGCGTAGTCCCAAATCCATGTTAAAAAGACATAATTTGCACCCTAAAACAACATCCAAAGCCCACGTCAGCTTTGGCTCTTCTGAATGTGAATCATCTGACACAGCATTTCAGGATTCGGATTCTAATGACTCTCTACCAAGTGTGTCTTAATTACTAACGTAATACCAAGAATTTTAGATGGTCAAAAAGCAATCAAGACAGGGTGGGCCAAAGCACAGGAGGCCATTTACATTAGGCATGACCACCCGACAGAGACCTATGATCTAGACTAAGACTATCCCAAAAATGTATTAAAAATTAATCTTCAGTAGAACTTAATCAGGACCATTTAAAAGTTCTTTCGTACGGTCTCAATTTTGCACCTGATCATATTTCGATTTATTTTGTACGCTGCTGGAAATTAATAATTTTCTGAGGAAACTCACAGTTAAATGATACTTCTGGTCTCCAGATCCGTCATCTTAGGAAGAGTAACAAATTGACATTTTAAAGAATTTTCATGATACGATTTTCATGAACAGGAATAAATTGTTTTTTTATGTGATTTACAATGTGATGTTGATTCCACTGCATTTTAATATGTTAACCATATTGACAGGTTCAAAAGCAGCAATCCTTTTTTTACGGTGCAGTCTTGTGCGACTGCATGGATAGATTTCAGGATGAAGTTGAGAGGGAATTGAAATTGTTACATACATCGACACGGTCTAACATCCAATGGGACAATTTCTCAGCATCTCAAAACAAAGCAATAATGGAATTAAAATAACATTACAGTAAAAATGTCGGATAAAGGGAGAGTATTTGTGGTCACGGACAGTATTATATATAAATCTCAAATTTTAGAGCTACTTGGGGATGCCACAACATAGAGCAAAATACCACATAACGCTACTCCAGTCTTCCAAAGTGAATTAAATAACCTTATTCAGGATGGTTTTTCCCTTGGTGTCCTAAACAAATCGTGAAAAGATTACCTATTGGTTGACCACTCCTTCCTCCCCCTAATGCATGCACAGCAAACAAAGAAATATTCAAAAAAGCACACCATAGGAAAATAGCCTCACAAAAACCTTGTCAAATGATAAATGCACTAGCAGGATGCAGCAGGCTCCGACTGATAAAGACAAGGGTAGCACAGGTGCAAGCTACTGATAAAAACAACCACCCACTCACCTGGCAAATTATGGAGCAGTTGGCTGCCTCCAGTCTTCCAGAATGAATTAAATAACCTTATTCACAGTGGTCAATGACCCTCCCCCATGAGACCCAATATCTCAGGGATAGGATCAAGGACTGAGCACTTAAGTTAATGGCTAGATTCGGCCCTTTAACCATTAGCCCAGAGAAGTTGCAACTTTTATATTCAACTTCGTGTGGAGCAGCTCACTGCTGAAGTGCGGGGAATTTCCGCCTATCTTGCTCATTCACATGCTGCTGAACCAAAGATCCCTACTCCTGATGTGTTTTTTGGGGATCGGTCTAAATTTTTGAATTTTAAGAATAATTGTAAATTATTTTTTGCTTTGAAGCCTAACTCGTCAGGGAGCTCCGCGCAGCAGGTTGAAATTGTCATCTCTTTGCTGCGCGGCGATCCCCAGGATTAGGCGTTTTCTTTGAAACCTGATGATCCTATTCTTACTAATGTGAACGCATTTTTTCAAGCCTTGGGGTTGTTGTATGATGAACCTAATGCTATTGATCAGGCTGAAAAGGCCCTGTTGGTATTGAGCCAGGGTCGGGATTCTGCAGAGTTGTACTGTCAAAAATTCCGAAGGTGGGCGGTCCTTACTACCTGGAATGATGGTGCCTTGGCAGCTCTCTTTCGGAAGGGTTTGTCAGAAACCGTAAAAGATACTATGGTGAGATTTCCTGTTCCCTCTGGTCTTGATGATTCTATGTCATTAGCCATTCAGGTTGATCGGCGTTTGCGTGAACGCAAAACCACACGAGAGGTGTTGCCACCTGTTGAACAAATGTCTGAACCTATGCAATGTGATAGAGTTTTGTCTAGGGCGCAACGTTAGGAGTTCAGAAGGCGTAATAAGCTGTGTTTCTTCTGTGGTGATGCCTCGCATATTATTTCTGTCTGCCCTAAATGAGGGAAACGTTTTGAACACACATTTGCTGTGGGTGGTGTTCAACCTAAGTTTCTTCTGGCAATTACTCTGATCTGCTCCCTGTCCACATTTTCCGCTAAGGCTTTTGTGGATTCGGGAGCAGCTCTGAACCTGATGGACTTTGATTTTGCTAAATGTTGTGGATTTCATATGACACCTCTGCGGACGCCTATCCCTTTGAGGGGTAATGATGCAATTCCTTTGGCGAAGAATAAACCTCAGTTTTGGACCAAGGTGGTAATGCGGGTCGCCCCAGACCATCAAGAGAATTGCAGATTTTTGGTGTTGCATAATTTGCATGATACCATTGTTCAGGGGTTTCCCTGGTTGCAAATCCATAATCCAGTTTTGGATTGGAAATCTGTGTCTGTGGTGAGTTGGGGTTGTCGCTGTGCCCTTAGTGATGCTCCTGTTTTCTCCACCTCTCCCCAGTCGCATGATGTTCCTGACTATTTGGCTGATTATTATGATGTATTTAGTGAGAATAAGTCTGCATCTTTGCCTACTCATAGGAGTTATGACTGTGCAATTGAGCTGAGCCCTGGGTGTAAATTTCCCAAGGGTCGACTTTTCAATTTATCTGTACCCGAGCATGAGGCTATGCGATCCTATATTAAGGAGTCATTGGAGAAGGGTCATATTAGACCATCCTCTTCACCCTTAGGTGCTGGGTTTTTTTTTGTGGCTAAGAAAGATGGGTCATTAAGGCCCTGTATTGACTATCGTCCCCTCAACAAAATTACTGTTAAATATCAGTATCCATTACCCCTGATTTCTGATCTATTCTCCAGAGTTAAAGGTGCTTGCTGGTTTACAAAGCTTGACCTCAGGGGGCGTATAATCTTATTCGCATTAAGCATGGGGATGAATGGAAGACGGTGTTTAATACTCCGGAGGGACATTTTGAGTACCTGGTGATGCCTTTTGGGCTCACTAATGCCCCTTCTGTCTTCCAGTGCTTCATGAATGATATTTTCCGAGACTTGGTGGATAAATTTTTGGTCATCTATCTGGATGATATTTTGATCTTTTCCAAGGATTGGGGCTCTCATGTGGAACATGTTCGGACTGTGTTCTGGATTTTGAGGGAGAATTCCCTGTATGTCAAGGGATCGAAATGCCTTTTTGGTGTACAGAGGATTTCATTTTTGGGATTTATTTTGTCTCCGTCAACTATTGAAATGGACCCCGCCAAGGTACAGGCCATTTATGATTGGGTTCAGCCCACTTCTTTGAAGGCCCTCCAGAAGTTTTTGGGTTTTGCTAATTTTTATCGTAAATTTATAGCTAATTTTTCTGGTATTGCCAAACCATTGACGGATTTGACTAAGAAGGGTGCTGATGTGCTGAATTGGTCTCCGGAGGCTGTTTCTTCCTTTCAGGAGCTGAAGTGAAGGTTCACTTCTGCTCCGGTTTTGCGGCAACCTGATGTCTCACTCCCGTTTCAGGTAGAGGTGGACGCTTCTGAGATTGGTGCAGGAGCTGTTTTGTCCCAAAAAGATCCTGTAACATCTAAAATGAATCCCTGTGCTTTCTTTTCCCGAAAGTTCTCCCCATCCGAACGTAACTATGATGTGGGGAATCGGGAACTGTTAGCCATGAAATGGGCATTTGAGGAGTGGAGACATTGGTTGGAGGGAGCTAAACATCAAGTCGTAGTCCTTACTGACCACAAGAATTTGATTTACCTGGAGTCGGCCAAAGGCTTGAATCCTAGACAGGCTAGGTGGGCCTTGTTTTTCACACGTTTTGATTTTGTTCTCTCTTTTCTTCCGGGCACTAAGAATGTCAAGGCAGACGCCCTCTCTAGGAGTTTCTTTGTTGATTCTCCTGTTGTGACCAAGCCTGCTACCATCTTAGGTGAGGGGGTAGTTCTTTCTGCCATCTCGCCCGATTTGAGACGTGCTCTGGAAGAGTTTCAGGAGGACAAACCTGAGCATTGTCCCACTGGAAAATTGTATGTTACTGACCAGTGGAGGAAGAGAGTGATGTCTGAAGTTCATTGCTCTGCATTGGCTGGTCATCCAGGTATTTTTGGTACTAGAGATTTGGTGAGTCGGTCTTTTTGGTGGCCCGCCTTGTCTCGTGATCTCAGGAATTTTGTGCAGTCCTGTGGGACTTACTCTCGGTCTAAACCTTGTTCTCGCTCTAGTGGGTTGTTGATGCCTTTGCCGGTCCCCAGGAGGCCATGGACCCATATTTCAATGGATTTTTATCTCTGATATGCCTGTCTCTCAGAGAATGACTGTTATTTGGATGATTTGTGATAGATTCTCTAAGATGGTCCATCTTGTACCACTCCCTAAGTTGCCATCTTCCTCAGAGTTGTTGCCCTTGTTTTTGCAACAGGTGGTTCGCTTGCACGGGATTCCTGAGAACATTGTATCTGACAGAGGAGTTCAGTTTGTGTCTAGATTTTGGAGGACTTTCTGTTCCAAGCTGGGAATTCAGTTGTCCTTCTCCTCTGCATTTCACCCTCAGACCAATGGGCAGACGGAGAGAACAAACCAGACTTTGGAGTCGTATTTGAGATGTTTTATTTCTGCTGATCAGGATGATTGGGTTTAATTTTTGCCCTTGGCCGAATTTGCTTTAAATAATAGAGCTAGTTCTGCCACTTTGATGTCACTTTTTTTTGTAACTTTGGGTTTCATCCTCGATTCTCTTCAGGGCAGGTGGAGCCTTCTGTCTGCCCAGGTGTTGACACTGTGGAGGAGAGAATGCACCAGATCTAGGACCAAGTGGTGGATAAGTTGTCTCTCTCCCAGGAAAAGGCCCAGCGGTTTTCCAACCGGCATAGGACCATTGGTTCCCAGTTTAAGGTGTGTGATATGGTTTGGTTGTCATCAAAGAATATCGCTATGAAGGTGGCTTCTCCAAAGTTTAAACCTAGATTTATTGGACCTTACAAGATTTTGGAGATTCTTAATCCAGTCTTTTTTCGATTGGCTCTTCCTGTTACATTTAAGATCCATAACGTGTTTCATAAGTCTCTATTAAAGAGGTTTGTTGAGCCAGTAGTTCCTGTGGTGGCACCTCCTGACCCGGTATTGGTTGAAGGTAATGTGGAATATGAGGTTGAGAAGATACTGGATTCTCGCCTGGCTAGACTGAGACTCCAGTGTTTGGTTAAATGGAAGGATTATGGCCAGGGGGATAATTATTGGGTCCCTGCATCCGATATTCATGCCGAAAGATTGGTTCGTGCCTTTCATCGGGCCCATCCTGATCGCCCTGGTGATGTGGATGAGGGTTCGGTGACCCCTCGTCAAGGGGGAGGTACTGTTGAGGCAGGAAAAAATCACCAGCAGGGATAGAGGGAGTCGGCTGTCTTAAATCCAGTCAAAAACTCCAGATGTCCAATCGTCCTCCTCATTATCAGGTGGCAGGCCTCTGTTAATTAGATCAGCTCCCTTACCTCCTGTAACCACGAGAGGGAGCCCGGAAAGAGATCTCGCGACTCCTCTGTCAAAACAACCAGCTCCACTACCTTCACTAGCAAGCAGAGGTAGGCCATAGAGTGAATTCACAACAATCATAGGACTCTGGCCCAAGACACAGGGTCAGCGTCCCTCTAGACCTCTGTGCATGCGGTGTCACAACCGCGCACACCAATAAGTACTTCTGACTGCAGCGCTCCGACAGACACTGCTGCTGTACGACAATGCCCGGTAGCAGGCAAACTGTTGGATGGTAGTACCGTGGATGATATGCACTGTGGCCTGTAGCTTGCCACTGACTGGCGCTGACTCTATCACTAGTTCCCTATTCACACACGTAATATCAGAAGGAGGGGAATCTTATTGAGTCATTTGTAAGTCCATGCATCCGTCATCATTCACACAGGTAGCAACTACAGTCTATACTAGCGCATGGCCGAGCGGCCATGCAATCCTTTTATAGCTGGGACCTTCCGGACGCTTCCAGATCCCTGAGATTGACCAATCAGATCTGGAAAATGACCTGTGCTTGTGACTCCCGATCTCCAATGGGAGATCGTCTCATGAGCATGCTCAGTGGAGCGATGGAAGGACTTAGCCTCTGGTGTGGCTTGCTGCTGAGCAGCCTGAGTTGCTATTGCTGGCCCAGAGGTGGCAGCAACAGCCAGACCCACAGTGCTGGTCAGAGCACAGTGTCGGGAACGATGGGATTGCTGAGCAGGCTCCTCTGCGGTCGATGGAGAATGGGAGACTGCCGAATGCAAGGCTCTGGATTCCCAATGTGCAGCTACAGAAACCCAACACCTAACAGGTTTTACCTGGCGCAGTATACATTTTCCTCTTTTTTCATGCTGCTCATGTCTGGTCAGGGCAACATCCATGCTCCATACATGAACCATGGCAAGTGAGCTTGCTTTCATTCTTTCTACTTCAATCTAATATTCACTGCTCACAAAAAATAAAGGGAAAACTAAAATACCAAATTCTAGATTTCACTGATTGAAATATTCGTTGAGATCAATAAAACATAAAAATGATCAATGTAAATCAAAATTAATATGACATGGAGGCATGGATTTAAAATGATACTCAAAAGAAAGTTGAATGTTAAATTACTGGATGATACAGCTTCAGTGGAAATGCCTCGAGAAAGAATAATGATGCTTAGTAGTGTATTTGGCTTCCACATACCTATATGACCTCCCTACAATGCCTGGGCATGTTCCTGACAAGGTGGCAGATGTTCTCCTTGGGGATCTTTTTCCAGACCTGGATTAAAGCATCAGTCTAATTCTGGATAATCTGTGGTGCAACGTGGTGTTGATGGATGTAATGAGGCATGATGTCCCAGATGTGTTCGATTGGATTCAGGTCTGGAGAATGGGCAGGCCAGTCCATACCTTCAATACCTTTATCATGCAGGAACTGCTGACATACTTCAGACACATCATGCCTAACATTGTCATGCATCAGAAGGAATCCACGGCCCTCTGCACCTGCATGTGGTCTCACAATGGGTCTGAGGATCTCATCCCGGGACTTAATGGCAGTCAGGGTACCTCTGGCTAGCACATGGAGGGCTGTGCATATCTCCAAAGAGAAGTCTCCCCACACTAATACTGACTATTGCTCAACCGGTCATGATGGAGGATATTGCAGGCAGCAGAAAGTTTTGTCACAGTGTGGACCTGGTCTCATATGTTAAGAGTACAGGGCTCCAATGTTGAATTTGCCAATCTTGGTTTTCTCTGGCAAATTCAAGTCATCCTGCAGGGTATTGGGCTGTTAGCGCAACAACCACTTGTAGATGTTGGGCCCTCATACCACTTTCATGGAGTCTGTTTCTGAGGTTGAGAAAACATATGGATGTTAGTGGCTTGGCACTGCTCCTCCTGCTACAAAAGAGGAGGTAACTGTCTTGCTGCTTGGTTGTTACCCTCCTACGGCCCCCTCCATATCTCTTGGTGTACTGGCCTTTCTCCTGGTATCTGCTCCATGCTCTGGACACTGTGCTGACAGACACAGCTACTCTTCTTGCCACAGCTTGCAATGTGCCATCCTGTGTGAGCTGCTCTACCTGAGCAACTTCTGTGAATTGTAGACACCACCTCATGCTACTATATAGTAGGGGTAAGAGCAATGAAAAAATGCAAAAGTGACGAAAACAACAGCCAAAAAGGATGAGAACAGAGAAATGGTCTCTGGTCACCCCATATAGAGCTATTCCTTTATAAGGGTTCTCTTACTAACTGCCCATCATTTCTACCTGTTGTCTGTTCCATTTGCACAACAGCAAGAATAATTAATTCACAATCAGTATTGCTTCATAACTCGACAGGTTGATTTCATAGAAGTGTAATTGACTTGGAGTTACATTGTGTTGTTCAAGTGTTCCCTTCATTTTTTTTGAGCAGTGTACTTATCAGTCATTATTTATTGCACCAAAAGATCTGATTTAATTGTGTGAGAGGCGTCTGACCGGGATCTAAGAAATATTGTTTCTCCTTGCGCAGAGTGACAAGTTAAGTATGCCAAGATGAGGATACTTAAAGCCGCAATGTTCCACTGGGAAATATTAAAATTTTCTCTTCAAAGAGGAGAAAGAACTCTAGTGCCACCTATTGGAAGTAGCAATCCTAAAAGTCAATGTCGACCCTTTAATGAGCCTTGCCTCATGACTTAGGATAAAAGCCAAAACCAGAATCTCAATTTGCAGACAATGTCTTTCAGGGTACTGCACCTCTCATCAGTGCAAAGTGTGAGATCTGGTTTGGCTGTGTGAGAGGGGTCTGACCGGCATCCAAAAAGTATCATTTCTCCTTTCAGAGAGTTACATGTTAAGTATGCTGAGATGAGGAGACTCCAAGCCACAATGCTCCTCTGGGACATATATGCAAATTTTCTCTTCAGAGAGGAAGAGGACTAGCAATCTAGTGCAACCTATTGGAAGTAGCAATCTTAAAAGTCAATGTCGACTGTTTAACAACCCTTTATCCATGGCCTCTTACCAGCCTCAGAATATCAGCCCCCAGCTGTCTGCTTTAGCAGGGCTATTTTTCAAAAATGGGGACCCATGTTTTTTTCTAATTATTTATTTAAATATTAAACAAATACAGCGTGGAGACCCCTAAATAATTGATAATCAGCCTTGCTGAAGCTGACAGCTGAGGGTTTTTTTGCCTGGCTGGTTATCAAAATACAGAGGAACCCACTCCATTTTTTTAAATTATTTATTTACAGTGCATAATCTGCTGATGAATACTCCCCTCAGCTGCTTCTGCTCTCGCTGTTATTAGTGACAGCAGGCGTCGACTGATGGGAGCAGTAGTGACATCAACTGACACCAGTGGCCGGAGGTAAACTTTATACCTTCAATCACAGCTTCTGGGTCAAGCTGTTTATTGACAGTATGAGAACCACGGCTGTCTGACTGGCAGTAATGATTTTAAACTAGTTTTTTGAGATTTTTTTTTTTTTTAGCAAACTGTACCCAAGAATATGTAATACCCTACGGGTGAGTAATAAGATACCTATAAATTTGGAGCTAGTTTTTGGAGACTAATATAACAACTAAATGTTCCCAAGAAGATATAATACATTATGGGTGATCAAAAAGATAACGATATTTTATGAACAAGCTTTTTGAGGGTTGTATACTAACTAAAGGTACCCAAGAAGATTTAATACAATACGGGCAAGCAATATCATGCCAAAAAATGTTTAACAATCTTTTTGACGCTAATATAGCAACAAATTGTACTTCAGTAGTAGACTATGAGTAATCAATACAAAAATTATAACATTTTGAAAAAGTTTTTAGAGTGTTATATACCAACAAAATATACCCAAGAATACGTAATGCTGGTTGGCTGAGAAATGTAACTCAGCAACATTGAAAAAAAAAATTTGAGTCCTATATGTCACAAAAATGTACCCCACAACACAGAATAGTGTATGGATAAGCAATATGAAGAAACAAGCAAAATTTTCAAATGCTTTTTTGTACTGTTATGTACCACAAAAATGTGGCATAAATCATGTAATACTGTATGGATGAGTAATCTAATCCTGAACTATTTTTCTACTCTTTTTGTATGTTTTACAATCCACTGTAATGCAACAATAACCCTTGTGAACTATATGGATGAGTCATTGAATCCATAACATTTTAAAAGATGATATGTTGAAAGTGTAGTTGATGTACTTATACAGTTAGAAAAGCTTTGAAGAAAACAATATGATTAGGGTCATCCATAGACCCCTGAAAGGCAACAACTGGTGGGCCTCATTAAAATATTGAATATTACAAACACTTTATGGGCTGCTGTCATCTGGTGGTGTGGAAAAGTGTGGACTAATCCAGGCTTTGCTCATTTTTATGAGATTGAACCTTTATGCATTCTCTGCAGACAGGTGAAAGCGCCTGTCTCTTAAGATCGCTAGGCAGCACTAAAAACCCGCTCAGCAAGACGCTAGCAGCAGGGCAGCACAACACCTCCAAGCATAGAGGGAAAGCTCATGTCTGGTGTCCACCTTTTGGACCCAGTAGTTGAAAATCACAGTGGAATTAGGGAGTACACTGGTTTGGTCGACCAGGTACTGCTTTATCATCTTTAAAATTTTTTCCCTCCTTGTCAAAAATACCCAGTCATCAGGCCCTGGGCGTAAGGCTGGTGTCTTGTAATTGGCCCATGCCATTGACAGGGTACCCCTGCCTCTGCTTTGTGTCTCCCTGGCTTCTCCCCTTTGGTTAGGCAAGGAAGCTTGCCCCACCCTGCTGCTAACGTTGCCTGATTTTAATCTTTTCAACATATTTTTCATATATTTTCTTCATTAGCACAATTTAAAAGACTTCTCCACCTCAGGAAGAAGCAATGCAAAGTTTTTCTTGAAGAGTGGGTGTAGCCGAGGGAACAACCATTTTTTTTGCAAAAATGAATGTGATATGAGGGTCACAGAAAAAGCAGTGATACAGCCAATACTTCCCTGTCAACACCATGATGATGACCCTCCATCTCCTCCGCCTCCCTCTCTTCCTTCTCATTCCCATCCTCAGCCATCTATGTAGGAGAGATGGGATGAAGGTTGTGAGGCTACTAGCCTCTGCTGTGATAGCCACTAGCTCCTGTTCCTTCTCTTAATCCTCCTCAGAAACCACCTCCTCATTGTTACCCAATCCGCACTGATCAGATGAGATGAGGCTGGGTTGGCTACAATCTTTTTGCATCATGTCTTCCTCCATCCCCAACTAGTCTACATGGAAAGCTTCATGATTATTTGTCAGCAGCGACTGTTAATGTAGGCACAGAAGTGGAATAGTTGAGCAGACTATGGCATCATTCTCATTCACCATCTTTGTGGCATCCTCCAAATCTTGGAGAACCAAACACATATCAGACATGCATGCTCGCTTTTCAGTTACTATGTGCAGAGGCTGACCAGAATACCGACTGGAGTGTTGGAGCTGGTACTTCTCCACTGGCCTCTTCTGCTCACAAAGCCAGAGCATGGTGATGTTGCACACCAATCGGTGAGCAGGCACTTGCATGCACTGCTGTAGCACTGCCACAGCAGAAATGGGTGCTGACGTGCTGTACCTTGACCAGAAGCTCTGGCAAGCCTTGGTATATTTTCAGAAACCACTGAACTACAAAGTTGAGCAAATGTACCAAGCATGGTACATTTGTGTGCTTGACAAGCTTCACAGCCGCAACTTTGTTACACCCATTATCACACATGATCATGCCTGGTTGGATGTTAAGTGGCAAAAACAACTGATCTGTCTCATCTGTTATTCTTTTAAGTGACTCCGCCACTGTGTCTGGTTTGTTTGCTAGACAAATTAATTTCAGGAGGGACAGTTGCTTCTCTGCTGAGACAGTACTGCAGAGCTACCAGCTATAGTGTGTCCTCAACAATGCTCGCCCATTGTGTCATCAGGGAAATCTGCATCCCTGACCTCAACGCTTGTCCACGTGTCGGTTGTTAAGTAGACAATGTCAGTAAGTGCATTGGTAAAAACATGAGTGATGTTCCTGGATACATACTGTTGCAAGGTAAGGATGCCACATCAGGAGAAAAAGTGGCCACTGGGGACCGAGGGGCGGCTGCCACCATTAGTCAACAGAAATCCTCCTTGTCTACCAGCCTAAATGGCATCATGTCCACAGCAATTAGACTGAAAATGTGCCCTTTTATCATTTGAGCCTGTGGATTTGTAGCTGGGAACTTTCTTTTTCATTCCAAGGCTTGGGGTAGGCACAGCTGAGCGCTGGGCTGGGACAATAATTTGGAAGTCTCTGATGATGATAAGTCAGATTTGTGCAGATAGTTGCAGGGCAGGAGGCATCTGTGCCTTTGTTTTGGACAGGGGATTGGGAAGCACCCAGTACAGGGGAAAAGGCAGTGGTGTCACCCGATGGCACCAATTGTGCACCCAGGCATTTTGCCCACCAAATCAGGTGCTTCGATTACGTGTGCCTTATCATGCTGGTGGTGGTTAGGTTCTAAGTGGTCAGGCCCCTGCTGATTGCTGCATGACACAGTTTTAAATTGGCCAATTTGTTTGTCTCAGAACTCTCTTTAAAAAAGTGCCAGACTGAGGAACACCAAACTCTGACAGAGAGATTCAGGAATGTTGGTGCTCTGTGGAACAGTTGCCCACTTTTTCTTCCTGGTCACCCCACTGTTTCTTCCTGTCTGTTTTGGTGCTGCTGATCTCTCCTCCTCAGCGCTGCTGGCTTCTCTCTGTATGCCTGCTTCGCATGTTATGTTGGCGAATTCCTCATCCACAATCACACCCTGGTCCTCCTAATTTTGTGACTTAACAATAACAAAACGTAGTGGTGTCATGATCCAGCGTGGATCTGACAGATTAAATGGATAAGTGAACTTTTTTCCTTTGGCTAGGTGCCAAAGTGATGTGATTGCCACCGGTAGCCATTAGAATTATTACACGTTGTGTTGTTCATTCTAAGTTGCCCCGGTGGTGGTGAGCGGTAGTGCACTTTAGTTTCTTTGGTTTAGTGCACGTAATTATAAATCAGGTGTGAGGCTCTTTAAAAGAGTTCAGGTAAGTTTGATGACTGTTAGTGATATTGTGTTCGTCATTTGGGAAGCAAGCCTGGGTGAGGAAGGAGCTGAACATGAGTCCTGCGCAGCCCAGCCAGAGGGGACTAGTGGCAGCTATGTGGTCTGCAAGAAGGGCTGGCATGGCGTGGTGGAGTCACAGTTTATGGTGTCTGCAGGAAGTGCTTGCATGGCTTGGTGGAATGACGACTATGGAGAGAGTTGCACTCAACATGCGGGACTTGGTTGCTGAGAGCTGGACTCAAGCATGCTTGACTTTTTGGGCAGGAGCTGAACTCATCTTTGGGACTCTGTTACTGGACTTCTGCAATTGGTGGTGGACTCTGCTCCAAGGCTGCACTATGGTGAAGGATCCAGTTATGGTGATGGATCCGGGTGGAGGAGAAGATGCACACAGGTGGTGGGCTCTGTTGCTAGGAGCGTACGCAACAGAGCAAAGCTAAGTGGTGTTTCCCCTGTATTGTCATTTTCCCCCATGTGTGTTTAGTGCCATGGTGGGATTAGTTTCCGCATTGACCAATTCCCTAGTGAGGGTATAGGTTCAGGATGAGCTACGGTTTTTAGGTTCCTGTGCAACGCCCAGTGCAGAACCGGCATAGGGAACGTTAGGAGTGCAGGGATACTGGCTCAAGGGAGTTCAGGAGGTCTCCACTTCCCTATTCCCTATTGCAGGGCCCACCATTGTTAATGTTAGCCAGGTTCCCCCTTTATTATTTAAATTCGCCTTACTGTAGGCAGGGTTTCCAGACTACTGTATGTATAACGTGTAATACCTAAATTCGCCAGTTGGAGGCGGTGTATCCAGCTGCACGTTTTATTATTTAAATTCACCCCACTGGAGGCACTGTATCCAGGGTCACGGGTGTCTTATGGGTTCGCCTTGTGGTACTCGCTGCGTCCAGACACACGTGACCGTGACAAGTGGCAACTGTGTCTCATCATCTTCTTCCTCCTTATCCCATATTTGCAGCTCCCTACCATCATGTTCTTGTGGCTGTAACTGCGCTAAAATGTGTGAATCACTAAACAGCATGTCGTTCTGTCCCTCTTTGAGCATGAAGGTTGAGAAGACACAATCAACAAACGTTGTGGTAAACAGCTCCTCGGAGTGTCCTATTGTGGGATCACTAGTCTCCTGAAACTCATAATTGTTGGAGGAGGAAGATCAGGGAGAGGATTAAGTGATCCGGAATTTAGGCTGGTGAGACTGGAAGACTGTGTAGTGTTACCAAGCCTACTGGAGGCATTATCTGCTATCCAACCGACCACTTGTTCGCACTGCTCTGCATTCAGAAGTGGTGCACCATGCCTCCTTGCAAATTGGGACATGAACCTATGTGTCATGAATGAGCATGTTTCTTGTGCTCCAGCAACAGGCACAGTCGCACCTGACCCACATCCTCGGCATCTGCATGCACTATCATCAACACTTACAATTCCCTGTGCCTTAATGCATGCCTTACACACTTTTTAATTTCAAGGTCTGTTCAAACCAAGTTTATTTTTAATAAAAATAAAAAACTGGTGACCTGTAGTATTTAAACAAGTTGTTGTGAGTTTACACTACCGTAATGTAACAGAAAGAACTCAAAAGTGTATGGATGATGATCAAATGCAATCCAGAAAAATGTTTCAATTTTTTTTCTCAGTTTCATAGTTCTCATAAATGCTCCCAGACCACGTAGCACTGCATGTTTGAGAAATGATGACCTACAATTTTTTTTTAATCTTTTGTTCACTTTTAGCGATCACAAAAATATTCACAGACAAAGTACCACTGTATGTCTGAGAAATGGCTGCCTGCAAAAGTTTGAGGAACTTTTGGTCCACTTCACTTTGTAGCTTTCAGCCCAAGAGAGGATTCACACAGGCAAGTTCCCAGCAATGAAAATAGCCTTACTGTGGCTGCCAGATACACATGAATTGGCCAATTTATGCTCAAAGTATTCTCAGTGTTTCTAATGTTATAGAGCAGTAATACAATTCAAATTTCATATATTTCATGTTTGCATACTTTAGCGCGACAGAGTGCTACTTCATTTGTTGGTTGTATATGGAGATGGCTACTCTCAGTAAGAACCTGTTCACACTTGTTTTCTGTTTGGATGTGCCAGTCAGTCTTTTGTATACTTAGACTCTGTGACAGAACACTCCACCTCTCAGCCTCAGTGCTTTTAATTACAGCAGTATGCTACCTTTCCATTTAAATGTAGGTATTATCCTAAAAGAGGATTCACACAGGCAGATTCCCAGCAACGAGAATCGCCTTATCATGGCTGCCGGGTACAGATGAATTGGCCTATTAATACACTAAGTATTCTCAATTTCTCTACTTTTCTAGAGCAGTAATGCAATTCAAATTTCATATGCTTCATGTTTGCATGCTTTAACACTATATAGTGCTACTTTATTTGTTGGTTACAACATTTGTAAAAGCTTTTATTCACTATTAGAGATCAAAGAAATATTCATAGATAAAGTAACACTGATTGTCTGAGAAATGGATGCCTACAAAATTTTGAGGAACTTTTGGTCTACTTCACTTTGTCAGGCAGGTATTTAAGTGATTTCTTGAATGAGAATAATTGTGGCAGTAATTAGACCTAGATGTAGCTAGAGAATTTGAACACAGCTTCCAGAAGATGTGATAAACCAAAATTAATTTATGTTTCAAGGGGTGTCAATCACTTTTTCGCACAGGGATTTTTAGGTTTGGATTCTTTTTCTCTTCATAATTAAGACCTTTTATTCTATGGAAACCAGCCTTGCAGCTGCAGCTTTCTGGTGTCAGCGCTGTATCAGCTCTTTCTGGAGTTCAGAGTCCTGTTTCTGTGTCCTCTGCAGTGTGGAGCTTGGCAGCGAGTCTGGAAGCAAAGTTTTGTGTTTTAACCTTGTCTGTCTCATGCTTGTCACCACCCCCTGTGTTTGTACCATCTGCAGTGGTGTAGCTCCCTTGCCAGCCAGTGCACTAGGGCAGTGTGAGGTGACAGTGAGGGATGAGGTTTGTGATGACAGCAGGGGGGGAAGGACCAGCTCAGTGCATTAGGGCAGTGCAGGAACAGGCTCAGGTTGGAACTCAGGAGGGGTCCCATCCCTCATTCCTTATCGTTCGGGCCTTCCTGTCCCCTTCACCATCGCATTGAGTGTGTGCTGTGCTTTCCATTGACCGACCCCCTGTGGGATCATGACATTCTAATTCTCCAGCCAGCAAGGCATGGGTGTGGTTAATACAAATACTTAAATCAAAGACACTTAAATTACATGACACTTAAATCACAAGATCCCTTTTTTCTTTAACATGCTTTAACAGCAAAACAGAAAAACATACATACAATAACCCAAATAAATACAAAAATTACACAGATATCACAAACTATGTGCATCTGGCTGTAAAAGGTCTCTGTGTTTGGCATTATAGATGTCTCCTTAATCCTTCAGACTCTTGGACCCAGAGGCAACCACCCGCTGCCTCTAGCTGACACACCTGGACCTGGGTGTTTATAAATACCAAGACTGCTGCACAGAGTCACTAGTGATTTTCACATTTTCCCTTGTGAAGGCTTTGAGCTATAGCAGTCAGCTAACTTCCTCACTGCAGCTGTTTGAGGATGTTTGGTGTTACCTCTCTGAGTCTGCTTAAGCTAAGTTCATTACCCTTGTCTGCCTACCTTTTTTTCTTTAGTTTACAGTTGGGAATGAACAGTGCTCATCCCACCCCCTCCTTAGCCAGGGCTTAGCTCTAGGGACATACAGGGCTTAGGTTTCCTGCTCGGCGATTGGTGAGGAGCCAATTTAAGGATGGCAGATAGGGTGTTATTACATCTGTATAGATAAATGAATTACTACTGCGCTTAGAGTCACTGGTATCTATTGTCTTACTCAAATGGATTTGAAGAGAAAAAAAAAATCAAAGTCCAGAGCACAATAAAAGAACCAGGTTTGGACAGAGAACAACAATAAGTAACACTAAAAAAGTCATATATATCCCTTTGGATGCTTAATGCCAATTGTAGAGCAAGAAACCAAGATTACCTTGTAAAGCAGTAGGGGTTAACAGCCACATAGGGGGAGGGCGGGCTCAGTCTCACAAGTGAACGCTGATTCTGTGACTTCTCTGACTTCACACAGGTCCTGTGCTGATGAGCATAGTGTGAAGTTCAGGCACCTAGTTCAGTGGGTTTTCCCACCCAGCCTGCCATTAGAGCGACTGCTGCCACCGGCCGGGGTAGCATCGCTAACAGAATTTTATTTAAAAAAAAAAACAGAATCAGCGTTCACTTGTGAGACTGAGCCCGCCCTCCCCCTCTGTGTCTGTTATCCCCTACTGCTTTACAAGGTAATCTTGGTTTCTTGCTCTACAATTGACATTAAGCATCCAAAGGGATATACTGTATATGACTTTTTTAGTGTTACTTATTGTTGTTCTCTGTCCAAACCTGGTTCTTTTATTGTGCTCTGGACTTTGATTTTTTTTTTCTCTTCAAATCCATTTGAGTAAGACAATAGATACCATTGACTCTAAGCGCAGTAGTAATTAATTTATCTATACAGACTTTCCCTTTGACATCTATGGTGACTGGTGTCTTTCTGCTTTTGCTGCTGGAGTCCCTATATATACTTGAGCACCACTGAGGTTTTTATATTATGTTATTATATCTGCCTAGGGGGCTCCACTCACCATTTCCCTAGTGTCTGGGCTTCCTTCCCCTCATCCCTTCATGTTGCCCTTAGTCTTTCCCACACTGTGTGTGACACCATGGAAATGTGTATAACTATGCACTTATCTGCAGCCCTACAGTTAAAATACAGCCCCCACTTTACTAAGCTGCCCTTGCTTAAAGTATGCAGAACTTTCATCTTATTGCACGGCTCATAAAATGGTGGCTTCAGAGCTGATTACAAAGTTTTAATTTTTTGATTACTAGTTTCCATCACCAACATATTATGTTGTAAATTTTAAGCCATAATTTATGATAAGTCCATGTGAATTTTACTATAGATTTTTTACTGGAGTTGTGTATTTTTCCCTTTCTCCACATTGATTAATTATAAGTAAGATGTTTCATGCAGGAAAAGAAGAACATGTCCCCAGAAGGTCATAAGAATATACTTTCTCATGTGAGTATGGTAAAAACAAAAGCCCACCTTTCAGTCTTGATCTCTGTAGCTACTGGATAGTATAGAGCAGAGCTGGATGTGATTACACATTGAGCTTTTATTTCACATCAGTCAGTATGGAGGGAGGGAGATACAGTTGAACTGAAAGTACTGGAAGAAAAGAGCTGTATATAATCACACTCCTCTCTGCTGTGTCACCTCACACAACACTACTTAATATGATATGAAAGCTGATTGTGATTGCAATCACATTCAGCTCTGCTCTATGCAAAAATCATCAAGGATGAATGTCATTACATCTCACATGATAAAGCATGACCTTTGACCTCTGAATTTTCATGGGAATGTCCTTGTTTTCTTTGCATGATGCCACCTACCTTTGATTAGTCAATGTCATGCAGGTAAAAAATACATCCTCACCAGAGAAGATCCTCAGATAACGAATGTTTGGGCTCATGATTAGTAATGGGCGAACCCCTGGATGTTCGGGTCTTGGGGTTCAGCTGAACAGTTAAATAAAAGTTTGGTTAATGTACCAGAACAGTATCTGAACATAAACCCTGACCCAATTCACATGATTGGGAGGCCCAAATGCTCAGTGTTTGTCGTGCTGTCATGTGCATGACAGCACAGGAAACACTGCCTCTTATCTCTGGTGGCAAGTGGAGTTCATATATGTGGGGTTGATGTCGCTTTTGCATTGTCCAATGACATCAAACCCACAGATTAGTAATGGAGAGTCTTTTTGGGAATGCTCAATGTGACCTGAAGCCTGTATCATGTAAGTAAAGGTTCACTTCCATAAGTCATCGTTTTCACAAGAAGCTACAGGATGCAAACTTCAAGGAGGAAAGAGTGAGACCAGATTAGGGATCTTAATCATATCTCAGTGGGTTTTTTATCTGCAGACACGGCAGGACTTGTCCACCTGTAATGCATGCCCTTGTTTCTTCCATATGTTATATGGTAAAATAAATATCAATAAAAACTAAAATTCTACTACCAATTCATTGCCACATACCAGAGTTTCAAAGGAAGGAGAATTTTCACCATCTTCCTTTAAGTTAGTGATCTTCAACTACAGTCTGCAAGAGCAGATCATGTATTCAGGACTTCCTTAGCATTGCACATGTAATGAAATTATTGCCTGGGCAGGTGATGCAATTATCACCTGTGCAATACTAGGAAAATCCTGAAATCATGACCTGTTAGTGGCTCTTGAGGTCTGTCGTTGGGCAACACTACTCTAAGTGATGACCTGGGGACCACTATGATGAGCAAAAATAGATTTCAGTCACTTTCCAGTCACCAGTTTTGTGAATGTAATCTGTCAAGTGCTTTGGTCTGGATTTTCTGTATCTGGATTGGTCATCTTTTCAATTAGGAGCTGTTAATATCTTTAGATTGTAAGAAACAGTTTCCGATCATCTTTGTTAGCCTCTGTACAGTACAGGTGAAAGCACAAAGCTCAGACACACATGTCCATCAAGTTCTTAGGTCACTTCATGCCTAGAATAATACTTTTTGATATGTTTAGTCAGGGTACATGGGGAGAAAATAGGAGATCCATCACTCAAGAACCAATTACTTTTAGCCAGATCTGATTCAAATAGATCTTGATAAAGAACGACTTCTGCTTCAATGGATCAGGCAAATCTATATATATATATATATATATATATATATATATATATTACATGTGTACAGCCTGCGTGTAACGCTTTATGTCAAATGTATTGCCAGCTTCAGCTACCTTGAATGATATGAGCTAGGCCTTCCTTTGATTCCAATGATTGATTCAAGTTAGCAGTAGTTGTATTCATAAAACAACTTAGTAGAATGTAGATATATCATAATGGAGAAAAAGAGGACAAAAATTAAGTTTACCATCTCTAAGATCTACTTTTTCAACTCACTGATTTTTCATTTAATTGTAATTGACTATTAGTTCATATTCCATCTGCGTGTTCAATCACTGTTCAATTACAATTATATAGCAATAAAATCTCCAATTCATCACATAATAACAAAACATTCGGTGCTTGATGGTATTGCAAGGTCTGATTTTTTTCTATGCTTCTTCTCACTTACAAATTATCATACTGGATTTCGCAGCAAACACATCACTTTGGCTCTCAAGACATGAGTGTTTAATTAATCCTGTGCTTGAAAAATATACCAATAGAGACTCTCAGTACAGCATACCGATAATTACACGCATTACAGAGATCTTAGCACATCATATTTACATTGACAGATAATAATAATTCTATCAGTTTTAGATTGGAATTGCTATATCTTTGTTGGCAGTAATTGTTTCAATACCTGGTAGGCTTTTTTTAATTTAGGCCAAATCATTGGAGATCAATAGAAAAGTTCAAAGGATCAAATGCATTTTCATAAGTAATTGCTAAGATAAATTTATTTGAAATGATGTTACTATGATGTCCAGATTGGAGGAAACATTTTATTCACAACAAATAATGTTGCCTTAAAGTAATTATAATTTTGGATTATGTTTCAGAAAACTAAATTATTGTGCTCATTCTGAGTAATTAAGTGCAAGGCTAAATTTGTTATCATTCACATCAAAAATAAGCAAACATCCTACGGGCATTTTTGAGTACTCATTTCATGTGAGAAATAACTCCCACAGAAGATCATTTAATATTGCATGTTTTATCTTTACTACAGTGAAAATTTTGCGTGTTCATGGTTACTTTCTTTAAAGTTGAGAAACTGAGTTTATTTAATGTTCTTTCGTCTTTTAGTTATAGGGCTAAACTGAGCTGTTAGGCAAAAATTCTCGTCAGTGAAATTCCACAAATAGTTTCAAAAAAGAAATTATTATTAGCCACAACAGTAATGATAAATGTTAGGTCATCTTACCACTAGGATTTCTGTAGTATTGAGGGCTCAATTCCCCTCCAACTGCTTCTCGGGCCAACCTAAGTGAAAAGTTTATATATTGTAGTGGTTGAGCATTTTAGTCCATTTAATGTTATATCCCATTGTTAAGGTATAATCAAATTTATCACTCAGGAGGAAAGGAGAGTAAATTATTTTGTTGAAAATAGAATTTGTGTCAAATTTTTTGAAATTTGATTGACTAGGCAAACAAAATAAGGTGGGAATTTGCTTTGCACCAATCATCTAAACTGGACAATGCCATTTGAAAAGTTACAGAAGTTTGCATCAGCTTCTTAAGGCTCACATGTCCTCAAGCGGAGACAGGTGTACTTAATAAGGCCTTAAAACTACCATACGACATAGCACAGCCAATCAGGAGAGGAAGATTTAGCGTATATAAAAGCAGAAGCCATTTTGTGGTGAATCTGGATAGTGAAAAAACCTTACAACTTAGAGAGAGTAAAAGTCACATTATAATGAACAAATTGTACAGATCTCAAAGAATATTAGGGTATAAAAAAAGGCATTTGGTTGTTATCAATTACCATCTGTTTAACTACTTACACATGTTGAGGTCATTTTGTCATTTCTAATATGGATGAACAGAAACGTGAAGTTTGGCTTTTCGTACCAGACCCAAACTTTGTTCCAAAGTTCGATTCGGGTACCAGAACTGTGTCGGAACTTGAACTAGACCTCGAACCCCAGTGAAAACAATCGGGACACAAACTTTTGATCTGAAAATTCTCTCTCTCCTCCCAAACTTCGCCAAGAACACCAAAATATTGCTATGGATTTCCGGGAGAAGGTCATATTCAGCGTTTATCACTGGACACTATCTGCCAGGTACGAACCCCAAACTTTTAAGTTTAGGTTCACTCATCTATAATTTCTAACAATCTATGCTGTAGAGCTTGAAAGGTGTTAGATACAGATCTAGGTGACTTTAAATGATATGAAAAATTTAAGACAAAAATTCAATCAGCAGGGGATCAGCAAGAAGAAAATAAAATCAAAATTGGGTAAATTTTTACCTGATGACAGCTAACTTTAGGTTTGGCCATAGCATTTCAATTGGGTTGAGGTGCTGACTTTGACTGGGCCACTGAAACACCTCGATTCCTTTCTTTTTTCAGCCATTCCGATGCAGATTTGCTGTTCTTGGGATCAAAATTTTGTTGTAAGACCTAGTTTTGACTAACCTTCGGCTTTTCAATTGATGGCTTGACATTTGACTCCAGAATACTTTGGTATATAGAAAAAAATAATGGTCGACTCAATGACTGTAAATAACCCAGGACATATGGCTGCAAAACAAACCCCAATCACTAGTCCACCATCATACTTGACAACTGGTAAAAAGTATTTCTATTGATAAGCTGTGTTTGGATTTTTGGATTTTTATCAATTGTAACACCATGAAGTTTGGCCAAACATATCCCCTTGGGTCACTTCTGTTCAAAAAACATATTTCTAAAAGTCTTATTGATTTTTCAGATGCAACTTTGTGACAGTTTGCAATGCTTCCATGTTCTATTAAGAAAGAAGAGTCTGTCTCCAGGCAAATCTTTAAAATAAGCTTTTTCAATCTGTTTCTAATTATATTTTTATGAATATTTAACATTCTAAGGTTATGCGGATGACGCTGCTGCTCTATATAACACCACAATAGCTGTAGCTTTGGAATCTGCTGCCCCACTTACACATACCAAAGCTCGCAAAATCAACAGACAGCCCTGGCACACCAGCCTGACCAAAGATCTGAGGTGAGCTTCCAGGGCTGCTGAGCGCAGATGGAAAAGATCCCACTCCAACGAGCACTTCATCGCATTCAAACAGTCCCTCACTACTTTCAAGACCACACTCGCCACAGCCAAACAAACCTACTTCTCATCTCTCATATCCTCCCTGTCTCACAACCCTAAACAGTTATTCAACACCTTCAATTCTCTCCTCCGTCCCCCAGCACCTCCTCCCTCCCCACTCATCTCAGCTGAAGACTTTGCCTCATATTTCAAGCAGAAGATTGATAACATCAGAGACAGTTTTGGTCAACAACCCCCAGAGCCCCTCCTCCCGACTTCCCAGCCCTCCACCTCCAAAACCAACTTCTCCACCATTACAGAAGATCGACTCTCCACTCTACTCTCAAGATCACATCTCACCACTTGTGCACTTGACCCGATCCCTTCCCACTTCATCCCAAACCTCATCACAGTCTTCATCCCAACCCTAACCCATCTCTTCAACCTATCACTAACAACTGGTGTTTTCCTGTCAAGCTTTAAACATGCCTCCATCACACCTATCCTCAAAAATCCCTCTCTTGACCCATTCTCTGTATCTAGCTATCGCCCTATATCACTTCTCCCCTATGCCTCCAAGCTACTGGAACAACACGTCTACCTTGAACTGTCCTCCCATCTCTCTTCTTGCTCCCTCTTCGACCGCTTACAATCTGGCTTCCGGTCACACCACTCCACTGAAACTGCCCTTACTAAGGTCACCAATGACCTCTTAACCGCCAAGAGCAAGCGACACTACTCTGTCCTCCTCCTCCTGGACCTGTCGGCTGCCTTTGACACAGTGGACCATTCCCTATTATTACAGACCCTCTCATCCCTTGGCATCACAGACTTGGCCCTATCCTGGATCTCATCATACCTAACAGACCGGACATTCAGCGTCTCCCACTCACAGACCACTTCCTCACCTCGCCCCCTATCTGTCGGAGTCCCACAAGGTTCAGTCCTAGGACCCCTGCTCTTCTCCATTTACACCTTTGGCCTGGGACAGCTCATAGAATCTCATGGATTTCAGTATCATCTCTATGCTGATGACACACAGATCTACATCTCTGGACCAGATATCACCTCCCTACTAACCAGAATCCCTCAATGTCTGTCCACTATTTCATCCTTCTTCTCTGCTAGATTTCTGAAACTTAACATGGACAAAACAGAATTCATCATCTTTCCCCCATCTCACGTGACCCCCCCAACAAACCTATCCATTACAGTAAATGGCTGCCCACTCTCCCCAGTCCCACAAACTCGCTGCCTCGGGGTAATCCTTGACGCTGATCTCTCCTTCAAACCACATATCCAAGCCCTTTCCACTTCCTGCCGACTTCAACTCAAAAATATTTCACGAATCCGTTCATTCCTCAACCAAAAATCTGCAAAAACCCTAGTCCATGCCCTCATAATCTCTCGCCTTGACTACTGCAACCTCCTGCTCTGTGGCCTCCCCTCGAACACTCTCGCACCCCTCCAATCTATTCTAAACTCTGCTGCCCGACTAATCCACCTGTCCCCCCGCTATTCCCCAGCTTCTCCCCTCTGTCAATCCCTTCACTGGCTCCCCATTGCCCAGAGACTCCAGTACAAAACCCTAACCATGACATACAAAGCCATCCACAACCTGGCTCCTCCATACATCTGTGACCTTGTCTCCCGGTACTTTCCTGCACGCAACCTCCGATCCTCACAAGATCTCCTTCTCTACTCCCCTCTTATCTCCTCTTCACTCAATCGCATACAAGATTTCTCTCGCGCATCACCCCTACTCTGGAACTCTCTAACACAACATATCAGACTCTCACCTACCATCGAAACCTTAAAAAAGAGCCTGAAGACCCACCTCTTCCGACAAGCCTATAACTTGCAGTAACCAGTGATCGACCAAACCGCTGCATGACCAGCTGTATCCTCGCCTACTGTATTTCACCCATCCCTTGTAGATTGTGAGCCTTCGCGGGCAGGGTCCTCTCTCCTCCTGTACCAGTTATGACTTGTATTGTTTAACATTATTGTACTTGTTTATATGTATACCCCTCCTTACATGTAAAGCGCCATGGAATAAATAGGGCTATAACAATAAATAATAATAAAAATAATAGTTTCACATTAGCGTTTTTTAGGGCTGCGCTTTGTGGCAATAGAAACACATGCAAAATATGCATCATGCATTTTGCATGCGTTTGCTTTTTTAGGCGCATGCAATTTAACCAGTTTCTAGCCATGTTAACTCTTAAAACAGTTTTAACTGCTTTGAACAGGTGTGAGTGCCTGTTGAAAGCAGTTAAAACTGGTTTGAATCACTGACTGGTAACCAACTTACGACTTTACTTAAGAAATGCTTTGTCCCAATTAATTTGCACAGCACTGTATAACTTTTTGGTATCAATTCCACTCGCTGTGTTTGGAGGACGAAGTAGTATGTCTACAACCACAAGAATACCATCCCAACTGTGATGCATGGTGAGGGAGACATCAAACTCTGGGGGTGATTTTCTGCAAAGGGGACAGATCAGCTGCACTGTTTTGAAGGAAATATGGATGGGGTCATATATTGTGACTTCTGAGTAAGAGCATTGAAGATCAGTCATGTCTGGGTATGCCAGCAACATAATGACCAGAAATACACATCCAAGGCAACTATGGAGTGGCTCCCTAAGAAGCATTTCAAGGTCCTGGAGTGACCTAGCCAGTTTCTACACATAAACCCAATGGAAAGTCTTTGAAGGGAGCTGAAGCTCAAAGTGATAGCCCCGAAAAGTGAAATATCTGGAGATCTGTGTGGATCAGTGGGATAAAATCCTTGCTGCAGTGTGTGCAAACTTGGACTATAACTACAGACATCGTCTGACCTCTGTAATTGCAAATAAAAGTTTCTGTACCAAATATTAAGTTCTGTTTTTCTATGGTATCAAATACTTTTTCATGCAATAAAATGAAAATTTAATTATGTAAAAAACATGCGTTGTGATTTTCTGGATTTTATTTTAAGATTCTGTCATTCACTGTTGAAGTGTCCCTACGATAAAAGACCTCTCCATCCCATGTAAGTGCGCAAACTTGCAAAATCAGCAATGTATCAAATGCTTATTTTTCCCATTGTAATATATTGCATTCTCATTTTCTGTAAAAATATTTGCTGCATATTGGACATATTGACATTTTATGGGCTGCAACAGAGACAGCAATTTGGACTGGCTGTGTCCTCAATGCTGGGAAATTCAAGCAGATACTTATTCATCTTGCAATAATATAAAGGAGCCATTTGATTGGCTCCAAATTTATTCTGCAGCTGGACAACAACCCCAAACATCCAGTTAATGTCAATAAGAACTATCTTCAGCATAAAGAAGAGCAAGGAATTCTCGAATTGCGGATGTGGCCCCACAAAGCCCTGATCTCAACATCATCAAGTCTTTCTGGGATTATATGAAGAAACAGAAAAATGTACTTACACAAGCTTCCATTCATTGAAGATCTGTGGTCAGTTCCTTGAAGTTTGCAACAACTTCCTTGCCAAATTCCTTCAAAAACTGTTTGCAAGCCTATGTAGAATAATTGATGATGTTTTGAAGGCAATAAATGGTGACATCAAAGAATTATTTGATTTAGATTTCTTTTTATTCATTTTCTTTGCATTTTTTTCTCTGAGAAAAGAAAACTGTAACACTACTATTTTTAAAAGCATTTCTTACATTACAACATTTTTTCCTCACTGGTCTAAAATTTTTGCCCACTACATACGATAATAAAAATGCATAGCTTTTCTTTAATTAGCTACATTGCATTAAATGGCTGTTGAATCGTAATTAGTAAAAAAAAAAAACAGAAGGTCTACATTTATGCTCTACTTAATTTTGCTCTACATATATCTTTCCAGGTTAACAAACAATGTTTATTAGACTAAAAGGAATATGTGTAATTGATTAAATTATTTGAGTTAAATAATCATAAGGAATAATAATGATAAAGCAGATCTTTTAATTGTAACTATGTTCAAAATCCTGTCCACAGTTATTTCTGAATCTTTCATAAATAAAGCATTAAAAGCAGTATTATATTTTAAAATATACATGCACTTTACAAATGCAGGAAAGGGAAGTCCTTTCTAGCGTGGAAGAGTAGATTGGTCAGTCTCACATGACTGAACTAAATTTTCAATTTGTGGGTTTTTACCATTACTGGAACAACCAAACATGGGTGTTCTGAAGGAGTCCGTTATTACTTGAAATGCGTTAACAACAAACTACTTCTATTATCGTTTCTTCATATCCTTTTTAGGAAACAGTAGCGCACTTGGATTTCACAAGACACGTGTTTGTCCTGAGGAAGCAGTCAGTATTGACTTTGAAACGATTTGACAATAAACCATTTCTATTATCTTATCTTTGGATCCTTTATGGAATCAGCAGCGCACTTGAAATCCATGATTTCCCAACTTCATGTTACTGAAAAGACATGGGTGATACTATGGGGTTTCTTAGGGCTATATTCAATATCTTACAAGCTCTATCTTACACTATTAGTAATGTCAACGTAACCTCAATATACACAACAATGAACCAGGCAATTTTCACAAAGCTAATGGAATCGCAACTTATTCAAATTCAACAGGTTCAGCCAATTCCTAAAAATTGAACACAAAATATTCCACTCACAGTCAAACAATTTGCTTATCTCTAGTTTCAACTTTTAAGTGACTCCACTAGTTCCAGTATTTTTTCACTTACGGTATATAGTGTATATTTTATGTATTTTGCACTGCTTATCTAATATATAAAGCTCAAAGTGTGTATGTATGTATGTGTGTGTATGTATTTGTGTATGTGTGTATGTGCGGGATAGGCATCCGCTACAGCCACAAAATTTGGCACAGTCGAACGTCTGGACCCCGAGAGCGTCCTAAGCTGTGTTGTGAGGCAAAATTTTAACCCCGTGCGTTCCAATTCACCAAACAATTTTGCCTGTTATGAATGAGTCACCGTAGGAGGCAAAAGCAGAAATACAAGCTAAGTCCAGAAAACCAGAGAAGTTGGCAACTATCAGATTGCAGACCCCTGAACCTATCAACACAACTAGCAGTAGCCGTGGGGGGTTCCTACAATGCCCTAGACCCCTCGATCACAGCCGGAGAAATACATAGGCCTAAAGAAAGAAAGGGGAAATCTAAACTGCCCCAGAGCAGACCCTAAAGCAATATGCAGCCCCCAACATATAATGACGGTGAAGCAAATGAAAATACTAACACAGACAGAAAGATAGACTGAGCAAAGACGGGGCCCCAAAACTACCTAGATAGGAAAGGACAGGAAGGCTGCTGTCTGCAATCTGCCAAAACCCTATCAAAGACATAAGCCAACCAGCTGATATGAAAAAGGCCCTGAAGCAGCTAGGCTTCAAAAACTGAATCAGCACTCAGGTATTTTCAGAAGACAGAGCTAAATGAATTCAGCACACCCCAGCAGGGAATGGCAGAAATCCAGAAAAACAAAGCAAAAACAAAGTCAAAGCACAAAAGCAAAAGGCCGAGCAGCAAACTTAGCTTTGGAGGAGCAGGAATTCAGACTGGTCTCCAAGGATCCCACAGAGAAATCAACCGCAGGGCAGAAGGGCGTCGGCAGCATTATATCCAGTCCGTAACTCCACTCAGCCAGTCACAATCATCAGCCTCAGGTGTTTGACAATCAGGCTCACTACCTTTCTTTACCAGAAGAGGGAGTTCCTCGGGCCTCAGTAATGAAGGGGAAAATGAACTCACAACAGTACCTCCCCCTTGAGGAGGGGTCACCGAACCCTCAACTATGCCACCAGGGCGATCAGGGTGAGCCCGATGAAAGGCACGCACCAATCGTTTGGCATGAATATCAGAGGCGGAGACCCAGGAATTATCATCCTGACCATAAACCATCCACTTAACCAAATACTGGAGTCTCCGTCTAGCCAGACGGGAATCCAGTACTTTCTCTACCTCATACTCCATGTTACCTTCAACCAATACAGGGTCTGGAGGCGCCACCCCCGGAACAACAGGTTCAACAAACCTCTTAAACAAAGATTTATGGAACACATTATGGATTTTAAATGTAACAGGAAGAGCCAAACGAAAAGAGACCGGATTAATAATCTCCACAATCTTGTAAGGTCCAATAAATCTAGGCTTAAACTTAGGAGAAGCCACCTTCATAGCAATATTTTTTGATGATAACCACACCATATCACCAACCTTAAACTGGGGACCAATGGTCCTATGTCGGTTGGAAAACCGCTGGGCCTTCTCCTGGGAGAGAGATAACTTATCCAACACTTGGTCCCAGATCTGGTGCATTCTCTCCACCACAGTGTCAACACCTGGGCAGGCAGAGGGCTCCACCTGCCCTGAAGAAAATCGAGGATGAAACCCAAAGTTACAAACAAAGGTGACATCAAAGTGGCAGAACTAGCTCTATTATTCAAAGCAAATTCGGCCAAGGGCAAAAATGAAACCCAATCATCCTGATCAGAAGAAATAAAACATTTCAAATATGACTCCAAGGTCTGGTTTGTTCTCTCTGTCTGCCCATTGGTCTGAGGGTGAAAAGCAGAGGAGAAGGACAACTGAATTCCCAGCCTGGAACAGAAAGTTCTCCAAAATCTAGACACAAACTGCACTCCTCTGTCACATACAATGTTCTCAGGAATCCCGTGCAAACGAACCACCTGTTGTAAAAACAGCAAGACCAACTCAGAGGAAGACGGCAACTTAGGGAGTGGTACAAGATGAACCATCTTAGAGAACCTATCACAAATCACCCAAATAACAGTCATCCTCTGAGAGACAGGCATATCAGAGATGAAATCCATTGAAATATGGGTCCATGGCCTCTTGGGGACAGGCAAAGGCATCAACAACCCACTAGAGCGAGAACACGATTTAGACCGGGAGCACGTCCCACAGGATTGCACAAAATTCCTGACATCACGAGACAAGGAGGGCCACCAAAAAAAACCGACTCACCAGATCTCTAGTACCAAAAATACCTGGATGACCAGCCAAAGCAGAGCAATGAACTTCAGACATCACTCTCTTCTTCCACTGGTCAGGAACATACAACTTTCCACTGGGACAATGCTCAGGTTTGTCCTCCTGGAACTCTTCCAGAGCACGTCTCAAATCGGGCGAGATGGCAGAAAGAACTACCCCTTCGCCTAAGATGCTAGCAGGCTTGATCACCACAGGAGAATCAGCAAGGAAGCTCCTAGAGAGGGTGTCTGCCTTGACATTCTTTGTTCCAGGAAGAAAAGAAACCACAAAATCAAAACGTGTAAAAAACAAGTCCCACCTAGCATTTCTAGGGTTCAAGCGCTTAGCCCACTCTAGGTAAATCAAATTCTTGTGGTCAGTGAGGACCACGACTTGATGCTTAGCTCCCTCCAACCAATGTCTCCACTCCTCAAATGCCCATTTCATGGCCAACAGTTCCCGATTCCCCACATCATAGTTACGTTCAGATGGAGAGAACTTTCGGGAAAAGAAAGCACAGGGATTCATTTTAGATGTTACAGGATCCTTTTGGGACAAAACAGCTCCTGCACCAATCTCAGAAGCATCCACCTCTACCTGGAATGGAAGTGAGACATCAGGTTGCCGCAAAACCGGGGCAGAGGTGAATCTTCGCTTCAACTCCTGAAAGGAAGAAACAGCCTCCGGAGACCAATTTAACACATCAGCACCCTTTTTAGTCAAATCAGTCAATGGCTTGGCAATACTAGAAAATTTTGCTATAAATTTCCGATAAAAATTAGCAAAACCCAAAAACTTCTGGAGGGCCTTCAAAGAAGTGGGCTGAACCCAATCGTGAATGGCCTGTACCTTGGCCGGGTCCATTTCAATAGTTGACGGGGACAAAATAAATCCCAAAAAAGAAATCCTCTGTACTCCAAAAAGGCATTTAGATCCCTTGACATACAGGGAATTCTCCCTCAAGATCCGGAACACAGTCCGAATATGTTCCACATGAGAATCCCAATCCTTGGAGAAGATCAGAATATCATCCAGATAGATAATCAAAAATTTATCAACAAAATCTCGGAAAATATCGTTCATGAAGCACTGGAAGACAGAAGGGGCATTAGTGAGCCCAAAAGGCATCACCAGGTACTCAAAATGTCCCTCCGGAGTATTAAACGCCATCTTCCATTCATCCCCCTGCTTAATGCGAATAAAATTATACGCCCCCCTGAGGTCAAGCTTGGTAAACCAGCAAGCACCTTTAACTCTGGAGAATAGATCAGAAATCAGGGGTAATGGATACTGATATTTAACAGTAATTTTGTTGAGGGCACGATAATCAATACAAGGTCTTAATGATCCATCCTTTTTGGCTACAAAAAAAAACCGTCACCCAAGGGTGACAAGGATGGTCTAATATGACCCTTCTCCAACGCCTCCTTAATATAGCATCGCATAGCCTCCTGCTCGGGTACAGATAAATTGAAGAGCCGACCCTTGGGAAATTTACACCCCAGGCTCAGTTCAATTGCACAGTCATAACTCCTATGAGGAGGCAGAGATGCAGACTCATTCTCACTAAATACATCATAAAAGTCCGCCAAATAATCAGGAACATCATGCGACTGAGGAGAGGTGGAAAACACCAGAGCCTCACTAAAGGCACACCAACAACCCCAACTCACCATAGACACAGATTTCCAATCCAAAACTGGATTATGAATCTGTAACCAGGGAAACCCCAGAACAACAGTATCATGCAGATTATGCAACACCAGAAATCTGCAATTTTCTTGATGGTCTGGGGCGACCCGCATTACCACCTGGGTCCAAAACTGGGGTTTATTTTTAGCCAAAGGAGTAGCATCAATTCCCCTCAAAGGGATAGGCATCTGCAGAGGTGTCATCGGAAATCCACAACGTTTAGCAAAATCCAAGTCCATTAGGTTTAGGGCTGCTCCAGAATCCACAAACGCCTTGGCGGAAAATGTGGACAGGGAGCAGATCAGAGTAATAGCCAGAAGAAACTTAGGTTGAACACCCCCAACAGAAAACGTGTGTGCAAAGCGTTTCTCTCGTTTGGGACAGACAGAAATAATACGTGAGGCATCTCCACAGAAAAAACACAACTTATTACGCCTTCTGAACTCCTGACGCTGCTCTCTGGAAAAAACACTATCACATTGCATAGGTTCAGACATTTGTTCAACAGGTGGCAACACCTCTCGTGCAGCTTTGCGTTCGCGCAAACGCCGATCAACCTGAATGGCTAATGACATAGAATCGTCAAAACCAGAGGGAACAGGAAATCCCACCATAGTATCTTTTACGGCTTCTGACAACCCCTTCCGAAAGAGAGCAGCCAAGGCATTATCATTCCAGGTAGTAAGTACTGCCCACTTTCGGAATTTCTGACAGTACAATTCTGCAGAATCACGACCCTGGCTCAATGCCAGCAGGGTCTTTTCAGCCTGATCAATGGCATTAGGTTCGTCATACAACAACCCCAAAGCTTGAAAGAATGCATTCACATTAGTCAGAATAGGATCATCTGGTTTCAAAGAAAACGCCCAATCCTGGGGATCGCCACGCAGCAAAGAGATGACAATTTTAAACTGCTGCGCGGAGCTCCCTGACGAGTTAGGCTTCAAGGCAAAAAATAATTTACAATTATTTTTGAAATTCAAAAATTTAGACCGATCCCCAAAAAATACATCAGGTGTAGGAATCTTTGGTTCAGCAGCATGTGAATGAGCAAGGTAGGCGGAAATTCCCCGCACTTCCGCAGTGAGCTGCTCAACACGATCAGACAATTGCTTTATCTCCATTGAGAGAAAAAAAAATTCACCCTACGGCCTCAGAGATATAGAGGAAAAAATATACACACTTTTTTTTTTTTTTTTTTACAATTCTTTCCTGCTATTGAGTACCCTAGAATCTGCGGTATGGCGGGTGATTCTGTTATGAATGAGTCACCGTAGGAGGCAAAAGCAGAAATACAAGCTAAGTCCAGAAAACCAGAGAAGTTGGCAACTATTAGATTGCAGACCCCTGAACCTATCAACACAACTAGCAGTAGCCGTGGGGGGTTCCTACGATGCCCTAGACCCCTCGATCACTGCCGGAGAAATACATAGGCCTAAAGAAAGAAAGGGGAAATCTAAACTGCCCCAGAGCAGACCCCAAAGCAATAGGCAGCCCCCAACATATAATGACGGTGAAGCAAGATGAAAATACTAACACAGACAGAAAGATAGACTGAGCAAAGACGGGGCCCCAAAACTACCTAGATAGGAAAGGACAGGAAGGCTGCTGTCTGCAATCTGCCAAAACCCTATCAAAGACATAAGCCAACCAGCTGATATGAAAAAGGCCCTGAAGCAGCTAGGCTTCAAAAACTGAATCAGCACTCAGGTATTTTCAGAAGACAGAGCTAAATGAATTCAGCACACCCCAGCAGGGAAAGGCAGAAATACAGAAAAACAAAGCAAAAACAAAGTCAAAGCACAAAAGCAAAAGGCCGAGCAGCAAACTTAGCTTTGGAGGAGCAGGAATTCAGACTGGTCTCCAAGGATCCCACAGAGAAATCACCCGCAGGGCAGAAGGGCGTCGGCAGCATTATATCCAGTCCGTAACTCCACTCAGCCAGTCACAATCATCAGCCTCAGGTGTTTGACAATCAGGCTCACTACCTTTCTTTACCAGAAGAGGGAGTTCCTCGGGCCTCAGTAATGAAGGGGAAAATGAACTCACAACATTTGCCCCATCTACATACTGGGGAAAAAGTGTGTGCGTGTCAAGCCCCGCCCCTCATTATGATGCCATAATGCCCCATCTTTGCATACTGGGGAAACAGTGTGTGCATGTCAAGCGCCGCCCCTCATTATGATGTCACAATGGTTGCCATGGCGACGCTGATGTCATCAAGCCCTGCTGCTCATTATGATGTCATAATGGTTGACTGGAATGGAGCATGTGTGATGGGTATATGGGCACTGGACTATGAGATGGTGGATATGTATGACGGGTAGTGTTGAGCATTCCAATACCGCAAGTATCGGGTATCGCCTGTATAGTGTGCTTCCATATGTATCCTTATACGTTGGTTGCAAACACTAAAGGAGTGGACAGCGGAGCCTCTCAGCAGCCTTTCAGTGCTATAGCCCATTTCTCTGCACTGTTTTTGGCTGTCTGATAGGTGTGTGAGTGCAGCTCATGTTGCAGTGTGTTCTACAGCCACCATTGGTTGTAGTCCGCTCAGCGTGCGTCACTGCCTCATACATAGTCCTTTTTTTGCAGCTAATATGTCCAGATTTTTGCTGCTATATTAGTGTGCTTCCATTCGCATCCATTGTCATTGGTTGGTTGCAAACACTATATAGGATTAGATAGAGGAGCCTTTTTGCTGGCTTGTGCCCTTCAGGGCAAGCCAGACTAGTATCACCCTATTTTTTGGAGCCTCATCAATTGCATTGTAGGTTAGCTTCCTGCATTGTAATCGCTCCAAAAAGTTTGTGATACTATAGCTTTCAAACTTTGGTCACATCCTTTTCTTTTTCATCAAAAAAAAAGGAAATAAAGTTCACCAAACACTCCACTTTAGAGTTGTGTAGGCCACATTAGATCATATTAAAGTGTAGTACACACACTCTTAGCCAAATTAGTGTTTCTTATACTGGTTAGCAGGTGTTCAGGAATAAGAACACTAAGCCACCCCTTTTTTACTTTTCTGCCTATCTTTATCAGTCTACCAAGATGAAGAAGGCAGAGAGTAAGGCACGTGGTCATGGCCGTGGAGTTTCATCAGGGAGAGGACGTGGGGATTCAGTATGGAGAGGACGTGGGGATTCGGTGTCTGCTGCGGCCACCAGTGACCCGGCATCCCCCACTTTTACCAGGCAACAGTCCTTCATGCTCAGCTTTGTAGGACCTCGCCGTGCCCCACTGCTGCGTGACGAACAAACTGAAGCCGTTGTCGGATGGATGGCAGCTAACGCATCCACTTCAATGACTTCCGCATCCTCCCAGGGCCAGAGCACTGAAGAGCAACCATCTGTCTCTTCACCACCTGCCAAATTGCCCAGGCAGTCTGAGAGCCCTGGACAGGAGCCATCTCAATCTTTACTTCTGTTCTCAGAATCTGTTGGCTTGGAAAGAGGTGGCCAGCCAAGCAGCATTCTAGAGCGTGAAGAAGAGGGAGTATGCAGTGATGCGCAACTGCTTTGTCCCTCTGAATCTGAAGAGGCGGGTGGGCCAGTGCCTATTGTCAGCACACCTCAGTGCTCATCTGATGATGATGAGACTCAGTTGCCAATTTCTGGTGCGTACGGTGCTGGCGAGACCACCCAGGACCAGCCGGTGCTTGAAGAGGGGAGTGGAGATGATGAGGTCCTTGACCCATCATGGCGTCAGCCACAGGAAGGTGGTGGGAGCAGCTCTGAGGAAGAGATTCCCCGAACGGCCAAAAGAGGAGGGAGAGGGCGGGGGCAGACTTGGTTGCCTGTAGCCTCCACTTTGGCACCTGTGAGGAGCAATCCTCTTCCAAAACAGAAAACGGGCACTCCCAGGACTTGCAGTGCGTGGTCTTTTTTTGACACAGTTGCAGATGACATTTGCTTTGTCAAATGCAAGCTGTGTCATCAGAAAGTGAAACGAGGGAAAAATGTGAGCAACCTCAATACCACAAATATGTGGAAACATGTGCGTACCAAGCACGAGGTGGAGTTACACAGACACACTGAAGATGTAGGCCAACCTTCAGCAGCACCTACCACCTCTTCAGCTCGTGTTGGGGCCTCTTCCTCCAGCTCACACACAGCTGGTTTGGCTTCCTCACTGGAACGCCATGGAAGAACAACTGCAACTGTTGTCCAGAGACCCAGTGAAATTCCACCCACTGAACCACGTTCTCAGTCATCAGCACACTCCCAGGCCACTCACCAGCAATCGTTAGCACAGGCATGGGAGAAAAAGCGGCCATACTCAGCAAACCATCCCCGAGCACTGGCTCTGAATGCCGGCATTGCCAAACTACTGGCCCTTGAGATGCTGTCATTCAGGCTGGTGGAGACTGACACCTTCCGGAACTTGATGTCATTGCCAGTTCCACAATACAATGTGCCCAGCCGCATTTATTTCAGCAGGCAAGCCGTCCCTGCCCTGCAAAAGCATGTGGAGGGAAAAATTAAAAATGCACTACTAAACGCCGTCAGTAGCAAGGTCCACCTGACCACCGATGCGTGGACCAGTAGCCATGGACAGGGACGATACCTTTCCCTCACTGCCCATTGGGTCAATGTTGTGGAGCCGGGTACAGATCTGGAGAGTGGCTCTGTACGTATTCTGCCAACTCCAAGGATTGCAGGAATGCAGTCTGTACATATTGAGTCCTTCTCCTACTCTAGTTCCTCCGAATCAGCACTGCATGAGCCTGTTAGGCCAGATATGAGCACAGGTGTGGCCAAACGTCAACAGGCCGTCCTTAAATTAATTTCTTTGGGGAATCGGAGCCACACAGCACAGGAGCTCTGGAATGCCATCAAGCAGGAGAGCGATGTGTGGTTTGTGCCAGCGAATCTCCAGCCAGGTTTGGTAGTGAGTGACAATGGCCGAAATCTAGTGGCAGCTCTGGGCCTAGGCAACCTCACTCACATACCATGTCTGGCACACATGCTCAATTTGGTTGTGCAGAGATTTCTGAGGGACTATCCGGATTTTGATGCACTGCTGCACAAGGTTCGCCTAGAGTGTGCTCACGTGCGGCGTTCCAGCATGGCAAGATCGCACATTGCATCTCTGCAACGCCGATTCCGCCTGCCAGAACATCGCATCATATGTGACCTCCCCACCAGGTGGAATTCAACATTACATATGTTGGAGCGGTTGTGTGAGCAGCAGGCAGCAGTAATGGAGTACCAGCTGCATCAGGCGCAAACAAGTCGCACTGTGCGCCAGACACACTTCACCACCACTGAGTGGGCCACTAAGAGGGACATCTGCCAAGTTTTGCATGCCTTCGATGACCACGCGGATGGCCAGTGCAGATGATGCACTAGTCAGCATGACTGTCCCCCTTATCTGTCTGCTTCAAAAAACCTTACAAGCACTAAGTGAGGAGGTTTTTGAAGAGGTCGAGGATGAGGAGTCAGAAATGCCATCTGCTTCTGGCAAGTCTGCGCAACGTGCTTCCACACAAAGGCCCAGGCAGGGGACACTTAGTGAGGAGGATGACGAGGAGTCAATGGAGGAGGAGGAACACATCTCTCCAGAGGAGGGAGGTACACAATGCTCTAGCAGTCAGTGTGTACAGCGAGGGTGGGGTGATGCTAAGCAGGCTGAGATGCTGCCTCAAGCTGGGGACAGCGTTTCCGGTCCAGTTGCAATCTGCAGCACATGGTTGATTTCATGCTGCAGTGCTTGTTAAATGACCGCCGCATCGCCAACATTCTCCACACGGCTGATTATTGAGTGTACACCCTCCTAGATCCTCGCTACCGTGACAACTTACAAAGCCTCATACCACAGTTGAACCGGGAGCATAAAATGCGGGAGTACCAAGAAACACTTGTGCAGTCCATCATGCTCTCCATTCCCCCCAAGTGTTGCTGGTAGTGCTTTTCAAAGCAGCCATGTGAGTAGAGGCAGTGGAGGAAGCTCTGCACAAAGAAGTAGCAGAGGCAGTGCCGCAGGACAAGGCAAGGCCAGTATGGCCCAAATGTGGAAAAGTTTTGTGGGACCTCCACAAACGGCTACACCATCACAGACGGCTCCAGTGAGCAGGAGGCAACGTTTCCGTCAGATGGTGACAGACTACTTGTCTTGCCCTGTTAGTGTACTCCCAGATGGCTCTTCCCCGTTCAAGTATTGGGTCTCTAAGCTGGATACATGGCCGGGGCTTAGCCAGTATGCATTGGAGGTGCTGGCTTGCCCTGCTGCCAGTGTATTATCGAAACGTGTCTTTAGTGCTGCAGGTGGTGTGGTAACAGACCGTCGCACGCGACTATCCGCCGATAATGTTGACCGGCTTACTTTTCTGAAAATGAACAAGGCCTGGATCTCACCTGAATTTGCCAGTCCTCTTCCAGAATAAATAATTGGCTGGCAACAGGATCCAGGTCTCCTGTTGTGTTCATGTTTCTATGACCTGAACTTTATTTCCTGTGCTACAGCAACGCCCGTTGTTGTTCAGAAGTGCTGTCCACACAGACAAAACACTCGCTCATGTGTAAGTGGGGTTTGGTAACGTCAGCTGATCCCCTGCTGTGTGTACGGCAAACTCTCCTGCTGCCTACAACTTCTGACTACCTCTGATTTAATATATTCTCTGAATTGCCCTCTGTCTCCACTCTGTTTTGAGTATTTCCTCCGGCCTACAACACCGCCTGTTTCTGCTCTCAAGTGCCGTCTGCACAATCAACACTTGTTCCTGTGTTACCTGGGTCCTGTAACATCTGCTCATCTCCAGAGGTGAGTCCGGCAATGTCTCCTGCTTTGTCTACATTCCCACTACTTGTAGTGGAAAAGTGGACAGAGCAGGAGACATTGCCTGACTCACCTCTAGGGAGAAGCTGCTGTTACAGAACCCCAGTAACACAGGAACAAGTGTGGGTTGTGCAGACGGCATTTCAGAGCAGCAACTGGCGTGGTTGGAAGCCAGAGGAAATACTCGAAACAGAGTGAAGACAGAGGCCTAATTGGAATATGTTGACAGTTAGTAGTAGTCTAGAAACAATCTAAAACTGCCACCAAGTTGGCCTCAGCCTACTACCTGATTTTCCCTGGGCTCCGACACCGCCAGTTGGTGCTCAGAAGTGCTGTACGCACAGACAAAACACTCGCTCATGTGTAAGTGGGGTTCGGTAACATCAGCTGATCCCCTGCTGTGTGTATGGCAAAGTGTCCTGCTCCCTCCACAGTCAAACAACCTCAGATTTACACCTGGCTCCAAGTAGGCCTCGGCCTACTACCTGATTTTCCCTGGGCTTCGACACCGCCAGTTGGTGCTCAGAAGTGCTGTACGCACAGACAAAACACTCGCTCATGTGTAAGTGGGGTTCGGTAACGTCAGCTGATCCCCTGCTGTGTGTATGGCAAAGTGTCCTGCTCCCTCCAAAGTCAAAGTACCTCAGATTTACACCTGGCTCCAAGTAGGCCTCGGCCTACTACCTGATTTTCCCTGGGCTCCGACACCGCCAGTTGGTGCTCAGAAGTGCTGTACGCACAGACAAAACACTCGCTCATGTGTAAGTGGGGTTCGGTAACGTCAGCTGATCCCCTGCTGTGTGTATGGCAAAGTGTCCTGCTCCCTCCAAAGTCAAAGTACCTCAGATTTACACCTGGCTCCAAGTAGTACCTGATTTTCCCTGGGCTCCGACAACGCCAGTTGGTGCTCAGAAGTGCTGTACGCACAGACAAAACACTCGCTCATGTGTAAGTGGGGTTCGGTAACGTCAGCTGATCCCCTGCTGTGTGTACGGCAAACTCTCCTGCTGCCTCCAAATTCAAACAACGTCTTATCTTAAACTGCCTCCAAGCAGGCCTCAGCCTACAAAATGACTATCCCTGGGCTCCAACATCGTCAGTTGTTGCTCGGAAGTGCTGTCCACACAGAAACAAACACTCGTTCATGTGTAAGTGGGGTTCGGTAACGTCAGCTGGTCCCCAGCTGTGTGGAGGGGAAACTGCTGTTGCCTCCAAATTGTAACTACTTCAGATTTAAACATTCTCTGATTTGGCCTCTGTCTCCACTCTGTCTCTAGTATTTCCTCTGAACTCCAACACCGCCAGTTCCTGCTCACAGTTGCCGTCCACGCATTCCACACTTGTTCCTGTGTTCCTGGTCTTCTATTACGTGAGCAGATCCCCCAATGTGTGTCCGGCACTGTCTCCTGCGCTGTCCACCTTCCCACTGCAAGTGGTGGGAATGTGGACAGAGCAGGAGACAGTGGCAGACACACATCAGGGGATCTGCTGACATTACAGAACCCCAGTAACACAGGAACACGTGTGGATTGGGCAGACGGCTGCTGTACGCATAAACTGGCGGTGTTGGTGGTCACGTGAAATCCTGGAAACAGAGTGGAGACAGATGCCTAATTGGAGCACGTTGACAGTCTGTTGTAGCCTACAAACAATCTAAAACTGCCACCAAGTAGGCCTCGGCCTACACCATGATTGTCCCTGGGCTCCAACAACGCCAGTTGGTGCTCGGAAGTGCTGTCCACACAGAAAAAAACACTTGTTCATGTGAAAGTGGGGTTCGGTAACGTCAGCTGATCCCCTGCTGTGTGGAGGGCAAAGTGTCCTGCTCCCTCCAAAGTCAAAATACCTCCGATTTACACCTGGCTCCTAGTAGGCCTCGGCCTACACCATGATTGTCCCTGGGCTCCAACAACGCCAGTTGGTGCTCGGAAGTGCAGTCCACACAGAAAAAAACACTCGTTCATGTGAAAGTGGGGGTCAGTAACGTCAGCTCATCCCCTGCTGTGTGGAGGGCAAACTGCTGCTGCCTCCAAATTGTAACTACTTCAGATTTAAACATTCTCTGATTTGGCCTCTGTCTCCACTCTGTCTCTAGTATTTCCCCTGACCTCCAACACCGCCAGTTCCTGCTCACATTTGCCGTCCACGCATTCCACACTTGTTCCTGTGTTCCTGGTGTTCTGTTATGTGAACAGATCCCCCAATGTGTGTCCGGCACTGTCTCCTGCGCTGTCCACCTTCCCACTGCAAGTGGTGGGAATGTGGACAGAGCAGGAGACATTGGCAGACACACATCAGGGGATCTGCTGACATTACAGAACCCCAGTAACACAGGAACACGTGTGGATTGGGCAGACGGCTACTGTACGCATAAACTGGTGGTGCTGATGGTCACGTGAAATCCTGGAAACAGAGTGGAGACAGATGCCTAATTGGAGCACGTTGACAGTCTGTTGTAGCCTACAAACAATCTAAAACTACCACCAAGTAGGCCTCGGCCTTCACCATGATTGTCCCTGGGTTCCAACAATGCCAGTTGGTGCTCGGCATTGTCTTTGGCACAGGTACTCCCTATTGCCCAGCCTGGTTCCAGCATGCCAGCTGTTTCCGGGTAGTGTCAAGGTCACTATGCCAACAATCCGTTGTCCTGTCGTCTTGCGGCTGGGTTAGCCGACTCTACGGTGCCTGCAGTTTAGGTGACTCCTATGTGGGCTGCGGGAACTGGCACTGAAGGCTGGATCCGTAGTGCCAATGGGACATGGACCCCCTGTAGGACTGTGGGTTTCGGTAACTGCGGCCGGCTTGCGGCCTGGCTACTTTGCTTTGGATGGGTACCTTCTGCTACCCACCCGGGTTCCAGCACTGTCAGCTGGTTCTCGCCAGAGCCTTTGGCCTAGGTGCCTCCATCTCAGTATCTGAAGGTCCAGCACCGTCAGCTTGTCCTTGGTAGTGCTTTCTAGCACAGGTACCTCCTGCCTAGTAACCGTGGTCCAGCACCGTCAGCTGTTCCTCTGTAGTGCCATTGGCTCTTGTAGCTTTTGCTACCCATCTGTGTTCCAGCACCGTCAGCTGGTTCTCGGCAGTGTCTTTGGCACGGGTACTCCCTGTTGCCCAGCCTGTTTTCGGCACGCCTGCTGTTTCCAGGTAGTGTCAAGGTCACTATGCCACCAATCCGTTGTCCTGTCGTCTTGCGGCCGGGTTAGCCGACTCTACGGTGCCTGCAGTTTAGGTGGTTTGTAACTAATAAGTCATGTCAGACTATCTTAATTTCCTTCTATGACGGTATCACTGATTGGGTGGATCAAGGAAATGCTGTAGATGTAGTATATCTTGACTTCAGCAAAGCATTTGACAAAGTATCTCATACAATCCTTATTGAAAAAAAATGACTAAGTATGGAATGGACAAGGCAACTGTTAGGTGGATTCATAACTGGCTTAGTGATCGGACCCAAAGAGTGGTCGTAAATGGCTGCACATCCAGTTGGAAGAATGTCACAAGTGGGGTACCACAGGGCTCTGTCCTGGGCCCTGTATTGTTCAACATCTTTATCAACGATTTAGATGAAGGAATTGAGGGTAAACTGATTAAATTTGCTGATGACACAAAGCTAGGAGGGATAGCTAATACTAGAGAAGAGAGAGAGAGGATTCAAAAAGATTTAAAAAAACTGGAGAAGTGGGCAGCAACTAACAGAATGGTTTTTAACAGGGAGAAATGCAAAGTACTACATCTGGGCAATAAAAATGAAAAAAGCATATATAGAATGGGAGGAATAGGGCTAAGTGACAGCAAATGTGAAAAAGACTTGGGTATACTAATAGATCACAGACTGAATATGAGTCAACAGTGTGATGCAGCAGCAAAAAAGGCAAATGCAATTCTAGGATGTATTAACAGAAGCATACAGTCTAGATCACGTGAAGTCATTATTTCCCTCTACTCCTCTTTGGTCAGACCTCACCTGGAATATTGTGTCCAGTTTTGGGCACCACATTTTAAAAAAGACATCAACAAACTGGAGCAAGTTCAGAAAAGAGCGACCAGAATGGTGACCGGTCTGCAAACCCTGTCTTATGAGGAAAGGTTGCAGGATTTGGGAATGTTTAGTTTGCAAAAGAGAAGACTGAGAGGAGACTTAATAGCTGTCTACAAATATCTAAAGGGCTGTCACATTGTAGAAGGATCAACTTTATTCTCATTTGCACAAGGAAAGACTAGAAGCAATGGGATGAAACTGAATGGGAGGAGACACAGATTAGATATTAGAAAAAACTTTTTGACAGTTAGAGTGATCAATGAGTTGAACAGGCTGCCACGAGAAGTGGTGAGTTCTCCTTCAATGGAAGTCTTCAAACAGAGGCTGGACAGACATCTGACTGGGATGATTTAGCGAATGCTTTGAGCAGGGGGTTGGACCAGATGGCCCAGGAGGTCCCTTCCAACTCTACGATTCTATGATTCTATGATTCTATGACTCCTATGTGGGCTGTGGGAACTGGCACTGAAGGCTGGATCCGTAGTGCCAATGGGACATGGACCCCCTGTAGGACTGTGGGTTTCGGTAACTGCGGCCGGCTTGTGGCCTGGCTACTTTGCTTTGGATGGGTACCTTCTGCTACCCACCCGGGTTCCAGCACTGTCAGCTGGTTCTCGCCAGAACCTTTGGCCTAGGTGCCTCCATCTCGGTATCCAAAATCCAGCACCGTCAGCTGGTCCTTGGTAGTGTTTTTTAGCACAGGTACCTTCTGCTTAGTAACCGTGGTCCAGCACCGTCAGTTGGTCCTCTGTAGTGCCATTGGCTCTTGTTCCTTCTGCTACCCATCCGGATTCCAGCACTGTCAGCTGGTTTTCGCCAGAGCCTTTGGCCTAGGTGCCTCCATCTCGGTATCCGAGGTCCAGCAAGGTCAGCTGGTCCTTGGTAGTGGTTTCTAGCACAGGTACCTCCTGCATAGTAACCGGTGTCCAGCACCGTCAGCTGTTCCTCAGTAGTGCCATTGGCTATTGTTCCTTCTGCTGCCACTAGGGGTTCCAGTACTGTCAGCTGGTTCTCGCCAGTTTCTCAGCCTTCTTGTACCTTCTGCTACATTTCCAAGATCAAGCTTTTTGAAATTGTCTTTGGTAATCCTTATTGATCTCCATGACGACGACCCTGATGACGACGACCCTGAAGACCACACCAAAGAAGACCAGAAATATGACCCTAAATAATATGACCAAGAGGACAAAGAACATGAAGACAACCACCAAGATACAGAACAAAAGACAGAAGAACAAGAAGCAGAAGAAGCAAAAGCAGAAGAACAGAAAGCAGAAAACATTAAGCATAATACTAAAAATCATCATTGAAGAAATCAAAATTATAAGCAGAAGAAGACTAAGCAGTAAATGGGGGTGAGTCCATTCCTCCTCGTGGTGACCCTGGAAAATGCCTGCTGCTGCAGGCCAAACTGAACGCGGACAAATCCTGTTGTAAATCTTTAGTGACAGGCAGAACATAAGGTGTAATCTTATAACTTTTATAGATAAGTACTACAGGAATGCCTGTCACCATAAGAAAATTAAGAAAAAGAAGAATAGGAAGAAGATGAAGAAATAGCATATGAAAATTAATAATAGCTGAATAAGAAGAATATGAAGAATACAAAAAAAAATTAATGGGAAGAAGATGAAGAAGAAGAAGATGAATAAGGTGAAGAAAAAGTTGATGAAAAAAATGCTACTGCTGCGGATCATGAAGGAGAAAGTGTGGGAGAAGTACAAAAGAAGGTGAAGAGCATGTGAAACATACATATCTGACAAAATATAAAAAAGGTTAACATAGTCAATATCTTTTTAACTCCGAGCGTCTTGAAAAAAAAAATTGGAATTAATGCTATGCCATGTGATTTGAATAAACCACTATGCCTTTAATGTCTCCTCCACCTCCCACAATACATTCTACATGATTCTTAATTGTTTTCAATTATGTAGAATTAGCCAACAAGGAAATAAAGGGCTTTTTTAAATTCCGATACCGGAAGTCCCATTGACTTGAATGGGACTTCCGGTATCTGAATCGGCGATACCCGATATTTTTTTCGTATCGGGCGATACCATCCGATACGATATTTTGGGGTATCGAACGGTATCGCTCAACACTAATGACGGGTATATGGGCACGGGACTATGGGATGGAGGATATGTATGATTGGTATATGGGCACGGGACTATGGGATGGACGATATGTATGACGGGTATATGGGCACTCGACTATGGGATGGCGAATATGTATGATGGGTATATGGGCATGGGACTATGGGATGGAGGATATGTATGATGGGTATATGGGCACGGGTCTATGGGATGGAGGATAATTATAATTTGTTATAACTAACCACAGTTAGTTACTATGCCCAGGCAGCTCTGGGCTCTTCAGCTAGTGTTATATAAATAAGATGACTTTATTCTTTAATAACTACAATTATTGTATTTTTTTATGTTGTATTCAGTATGTATTCAGTAAGTGCACGTGAATTGTGGGTCTCTGTTTGTTGGGGTATAAAAAAGTAAATGGATGGGCACAACATTTAAAATAGACCTGGAAGGTTACCATGCAAAATACAAAAAGTTTGCTAGACAGAAGAAAATTTTCACACACAAAGAAATCTATGCATACACAAAGAAGACCCTATAAAAATTGTGCATTTAAAGACAATAGAAAAAGTAATATATAAAATGTCTTTATTTGTCAATTATTTATTAAGTATACAAAATATAATATTAAAAATAGCGAAAATAGCTGAAAAGGAGCATGTTTAGAATAGTAATATATCATAAGAGTTATACAAATAAATTATATATTTAAATATCCAAGTGCATAGCCCATCCAAATATATAGCCCATAGTCCATAATTACATGCATAACACTAAAATAATTATGACCAAAAATTTGTTTTAATTTAACCTATATCAAAATTGTGTTACAAAATTTAATAATATATCAGTATGAATAAATGTGAAAAAATATATCAAAATTAATATTAATAAATAAGGTGCTATAGTGCAAAAGGTTAATAAATCCTGTAATATGTGCAAAAGTGCCAAAACCTTTTTTAAAAAACTATACAAAGTGCTGCAGTGCAATGTAATGTGTTTGAAAAAACGCATATACTAATAACCATTAAATTCATAAAAAAATATACTGCAGTGCAAAAATACTGGGATTGCAGTGAAAAAAACAGCAAAGCAATACATCAGAAACAGTTATACTAATATGCAAATATTAATAAACATTACATTCATGATACAATAAAAAGTGCTGCAGTGCAAAAGTACTGATATAAAAATAAAGAAGGTGCTGCTGTGAAAAAGTGCAGCAGTGCAATGAATCAGAGGCACTTATACTGATATGAAAATCCTAATAACCATTAAATAATTACACAATAGAAAGTGCTGCAGTGCAAAGGTAATGGTATTAATAATAGAAAAAGTGCTGCAGTGTAAAGGTAATGGTATTAATAATAGAAAAAGTGCTGCAGTGTAAAAAAGTGTAGCCGTGCAATGAATCAGAGGCACTTTTGAAACATGCGGCAATCAATAGGTCAGGGGCTCTATTAAATATTTAGTGCAATAAAATAGCTAATGAGAGGGCATATTATACCTGGAAAAAAACGTGCTGCCGGGTCCCTAAGTGCGTTTTGGCGCTTAGCCTTCTTCCGGGGGGCGTGGAGAGTCAAAAACATGGATTCATCATTATTTATAAGGGTGAATGCCCAATGACAGGCTGAAGCAATATCATGTGCGCCGCTGTGTGAACGGCGCATGCGCAAGAGACCCGCCACCCTCACATCACCGGAGGCATCACCATGGCAACCCGCGAACACCCAAAGATAAACGCCCACGTTGGTCATGTGAGCGGACCTGAGCGAGAGCGCGGCGCCATGGTGAGAGACGCCACAGAGGATGCAAGTTAGGAGGGTAAAATCACGCATGTGCACCAACAGCACAAAGATATATATGGTGTTAACCCCTTCACGACCAAGCCTATTTTGACCTTAATGACCAGGCCATTTTTTGCAATTCTGACCAGAGTCCCTTTATGAGGTAATAACTCAGGAACGCTTCAATGCATACTAGCGATTCTGAGAATGCTTTTTCGAGACATATTGGGCTTCATGATAGTGGTAAATTTAGGTCGATAATTTTTGCGTTTATTTGTGAAAAAAATGGAAATTTGGCAAGAATTTTGCAAATTTCACAATTTTCAAATTTTGAATCTTTATTCTGTTAAACCAGAGCGTTATGTGACACAAAATAGTTAACAAATAACATTTCCCACATGTCTACTTTACATCAGCACAATTTTGGAAACACATTTTTTTTTGTTAGGAAGTTATAATGGTTAAAAGTTGACCAGCGATTTCTCATTTTTACAACGAAATTTACAAAACCATTTTTTATAGGGACCACCTCACATTTGATTTCACTTTGAGGGGTCTATATGGCAGAAAATACTCAAAAGTGACACCATTCTAAAAACTGCACCCTTCAAGCTACTCAAAACTACATTCAAGAAGATTATTAACCCTTCAGGTGCTTCACAGGAACTAAAGCAACGTGGAAGGAAAAAATGGACATTTTAATTTTTCCAAGAAAAATTTTTTTTAGCATCAATTTTTTCATTTTCACATGGGCAACAGGATAAAATGGATCCGAAAATTTGTTGGGAAATTTCTCCTGAGTACACGGATACCTCATATGTGGTCATAGACCACTGTTTGGGCGCACGGCAGGGCTCAGAAGGGAAGGAGCTCCATTTGACTTTTTGAATGGAAAATTAACTCCAATCATTAGCGGTTGCATGTCGCATTTGGAGAGCCCCTGTGAGCCTAAACATTGGAGCTCCCCCCCAAGTGACCCCATTTTGGAACCTAGACCCCTCAAGGAACTTACCTAGATGTGTGGTGAGCACTTTTAACCCTCGAGGGCTTCAAAGAAGTTTATAACGCCGAGCCGTGAAAATAAAAAGTCATTTTTTTCCCTTAAAAAATTATTTTTTTAGCCCACAATTTTATATTTTCACAAGGGTAACAGGAAAAATTGGACCCTAAAAATTGTTGTCCAGTTTGTCATGAGTACGCTGGCACCCCATACGTGGGGAGGAATCACTGTTTGGGCACACATCGGGGCTCGGAAGGGAAGTAGTGAAGTTTTGAAATGTTGACTTGATGGAATGGTCTGTGGGCGTCATGTTACGTTTGCAGAGCCCCTGATGTGTCTAAACAGTAGAAACCCCCCACAAGTGACCCTATTTTGGAAACTAGACCCCTTATCTAGATGTGTGGTGAGCACTTTGAACCCCCAAGTGCTTCACAGAAGTTTATAACGTAGAGCCGTAAAAATATAAAGTCATATTTTCTATCACAAAAATGATATTTTTGCCCCCAAGTTTTTATTTTACCAAGGGTAGCAAAAGGAATTGGACCCCAAAAGTTTTTGTGCAATTTGTCCTGAGTAGGCTGATACCCCATATGTGGGGGTAAACCTCTGTTTGGGTGCACAGAAGAGCTCGGAAGGGAAAGAGCGCAGTTTGACTTTTTTAACACAGAATTGGCTGGAATTAAGATCGGACACGATGTTGAGTTTGCAGAGCACATGATGTGCCTAAACAGTGGAAACCCCCCACAAATGTCACCATTTTGGAAACTAGACCCTCTAAGGAGCTTATCTAGATGTGTGGTGAGCTCTTTGAACCCCCAAGTGCTTCATAGAAGTTTATAGAGCAGAGCCGTGAAAATAAAAAATCATTTTTTTCCACAAATATCATTTTTTAGCCCCCAATTTTTTATTATCCCAAGGGTATCAGGCGAAATTAGACCTCCAAATTTGTTTTGCAATTTTTCCTGAGTACGCTGATACCTCATATGTTGGGGTAGACCACTGTTTGGATACATGTCAGGGCTCGGAAGGGAGGGAGCACTGTTTGACTTTTTGGACACAAAATTGGCTGGAATCAATGGTGGCGCCATGTCGCGTTTGGAGACACCCTGATGTGCCTAAATAGTGGAAACCCTCTCAATTCTAACTCAACCCTAACTCCAACACACCCCTAACCCTAATCCCAACCCTAACCCCAACACACCCCTAACCCTAATCCCAAACATAACCTGAAAAACAAGCCTTACCCTAATCCCAAACCCAACACACTCCTAACCCTAATCTTAACCCTAATTCCAAACCTAACCCTAATTCCAGCCCTAACCCTAGTCCCAACCCTAACCCTAATAAAAACCCTAACCCTAATTGCAAGCCTAACCCTAATTCCAGCCCTAACCCTAATTGCAACCCTAACCCTAATTGCAACCCTAACCCTGATTGCAACCCTAACCCTAATTCTAACCCTAACCCTAAAGGAAAAATAAAAATAAATATATTTTCTTTATTTTATTATGTGTCACTAGCTATGGGGGTGATAACGGGGGGCTTTTTTTCCTTTTTTCTGTATTTTGATCACTGTGATAGTTTATCACAGTGATCAAAGTGTACCTGTAAAATGAATGAATGAATCCGCTGGCTGGCAGATTCGCGGGCGCACTGCGCATGCGCCCGCCATTTTGTAAGATGGCGGCACCCATGGAGAAAAGACGGTGGGACATGGGAGGTACTGGGACTCATGAGGTACCGGGGGGGCTATAGGGGGTGATCGGAAGGCAAGGGGAAGCAGGGGGAAGCGGAGGGGGAGCCACTTTTAACAGCCAATCAGAGCAATCGTAGCCACGTGGGGGCGAAGCTATACCCCCTGTGGTGAAGTATAAAGCCCCCTGTATTCTTTAAACTCATAACACAGCATATGCGTCATTGGTCAGATTGGCACCGACTTTCATGACGCATACGCTGTGTCATTGGTCTGGAAGGCGTTAATACATTAGATTCAAACAGAGTTATTTCTTAATCATATTGATCAAATTATCGTGTATATGGTTTATAAAAAATATATAATAAAGTGGAAAGAGTAGTACATGGAATTAATTAATCTCTGCAAATATATTAAGGCAGCAGTGAATGTGATGAATAAAATATAAAATATATATATATATTATGAAAAAGTATGAAATAATATATGAAAAAATGGAATTTTTTTATAATATAATAAAATAATAAAGAAATATAAGTAAAAATAAAAATAAAAAAATATAAAAATAATATAAATGAAAATAAATATAAAATAAATAAATAATAATAAATGCAAAAATATATAAAAATAATAAATAAATAATAAATAGTAATGAGGAACATTATATGAATAATATTTTTAAAGAATATTTTTATAATAATTAACAATTTAAATTAAATTACTAGATAATAAATTATTGATAATAAATTAGTGATAAATATCGATAATTAGTGATGAGCGATACCTTCCGATATCGGGAAATATCGGATCGGATTGGATCGGACCGATACCCCCAAAATATCGGATATCGCAGATTCCGAAACCGGAAACCAATGCAAGTCAATGGGACACAAATATCGGCATGAAAAAAACCCTTACTTTCCTTGCAGGTTAATTCTACATGAAGGAAAACAACTAAGAATAATGTAGAATGTATTGGGGGAGGTGGAGGAGACATTAAAGGCATAGAGGATTAGCCCAATCAAATGAAATAGCAGGAATAAATTTTTTTTTTAATTTCTTAAATTCTTCGGGGTGGTCTTCAGGGTCATCGTCTCCAGGGTCGTCGTTTTCGGGGTCGTCGTCTTCTTCAGGGTGGTCTTCAGGGTCGTCGTCTTTAGGGTCGTCGTCAAGGAGATCCAGAGTGATTACCAAAAACCATTTCAAAAAGTTTTAACTTGGAAATATAGCATAAGGTACAAGAAGGCTGAGGAACTGCTGAGAACCAGCTGACGGTACTGGAACCTGGATGGGTAGCCAAAGGTACAAGAGCCAATGGAACTACCGAGGGCCAGCTGATGGTACTGGAACCCGGTTACTAAGCAGGAGGTACCTGTGCCAGAAAGCACTACCAAGGACCAGCAGACGTTGGTGGAAGTCGGATACCGAGAAGGAGGCACCTAAGCCAAAGTCTCTGCCTGGAACCAGCTGACGTTACTGGAACCCAGGGGGACATATTCAAGATTGACTTCCAAAGAACCAGCTAATGGTACTGGAACTCAGATAGGCAGAAGAAGGTACATATTCAAAAAACACAACACGACAGGACAACGTATTGGAGGAAAAGTGACGTTGACACTACCAGGAAACAGCTGGCGTGCTGGAACCAGGCTGGGCAGGAGGGAGTACCAATGCCAAAGACACTTCCGAGCAGCAACTGGAGGAGTTGGAGCCAAGGGATTACAGGAGAAGCAGAGTGTAGCAAGAGGCCTAATTGGAGCAAGTTTAATATCTGTAGTAGTGGGAATGTGGACAGAGCAGATGAAATTGCCAGACACACAGCAGGGGATCAGCTGACATTACTGAACCCCAATAACACAGGAGCTAGTGTTGACTGTGCAGACGGCACTTCTGAGCAGCAACTGGCAGTGTTGGAGCCCAGGGATTACAGTTCATGTGGTAGAAACATGAACACAACAGGAGACCTGGATACTGTTGCCAACCAATTATTTAGTCTGGAAGAGGACTGGCAAATTCCTGCGAGATCCAGGCCTTGTTCATTTTCAGAAAAGTAAGCCGGTCAACGTTATCAGAGGATAGTCGCATGCGACGGTCTGTTAGTACACCACCTGCGGCACTAAAGACGCATTCCGATAATACACTAGCAGCAGGGCAAGCTAGCACCTCCAATGCATACTTGCTAAGCTCTGGCCATGTATCCAGCTTAGAGACCCAAAATTTGAAGGGGGAAGAGCCGTGTGGGAGAACACTGAGAGGGCAAGACATGTAGTCTGTCACCATCTGACAGAAACGTTGCCTCCTGCTGACTGGAGCCGTCTGTGATGGTGTAGACATTTGTGGCGGGGACACAAAAATTTGCCACTTTTGGGCCATACTGGTCTTGCCTTGTGCTGAGGCGCTGCTTCTGCTCCCTCTTTGTGCAGAGCTTCCTCCACTGCCTCGACGCACTGAGCTGGTTTGTAAAGAACTAGCAGCACTGCTCTTGGGTGGAATGGAGAACATGATGGAATGCACCAGTGTGTCTTGGTACTCCTGCATTTTACATTTCAGGTTCAATGGTGTTATGAGGCTTTGCAAGTTGTCCCGGTAGCGAGGATCTAGGAGGGTGTACACCCAATAATCAGCCGTGTTGAGAATGTGGGCGATGAGGCGGTCATTTCTCAGGCACTGCAGCATGAAATCAACCATGTGCTGCAGTATGCTAACTGGCCAAGAAACGCTGTCCCCTGCCTGAGGCGTCATCTCTGCCTGCTCTGCATCACCCCACCCTCACTCTACATACTGACTACTAGAGCATTGTGTACCTCCCTCCTCTGGAGAGATGTCTTCCTCCTCCATTGACTCCTCCTCATCCTCCTCACAAAGTGTCCCCTGCCTAGGCCTTTGTGAGGAACCACGTTGCGCAGACTGTCCAGAAGCAGATGGCATTTGTGACTCCTCATCCTCCACCTCTTCCACAACCTCCTTCATCTGCACTCGCCATCCACGTGGAATCATCGAAGGCACGCAAAATGTGGCAGATGCCCTTCATAGAGGCACACTCAGTGGTGGTGAAGTGTAAATGGCAGCAGTGCGACTTGTTTGCGCCTGATGCAGCTGGTACTTCATTACTGCTGCCTGCTGCTCACACAACCTCTCCAACATATGTAATGCTGAATTCCACCTGGTGGGTAGGTCACATATGATGCGATGATCCGGAAGGCAGAATCGGCGCTGCAGAGCTGCAATGCATGATCTTGCCATGCTGGAACGCCGCAAGTGAGCGCACTCTATGCGGACCTTGTGCAGCAGTGCATCAAGATCCGGATAGTCCCTCAAAAAACTCTGCACGACCAAGTTGAGCACATGTGCCAGACATGGGATGTGAGTGAGGTTGCCTAGGCCCAGAGCTGCCACCAGATTTCGGCCATTGTCACACACTACCATGCCTGGCTGGAGATTCGCTGGAACAAACCACACGTCGCTCTCCTGCTTGATGGCATTCCCGAGCTCCTGTGCTTTGTGGTTTCGATTCCCCAAAGAAATTAATTTCAATGCGGCCTGTTGACGTTTGGCCACGGCTGTGCTCATATCGGTCGTAACAGGTAAGTGTTCACAGGTCCATGTGGAGGTAGACTGTGACGGCTCCTGCAGCGCTGATTCAGAGGAACTGGAGTATGAGGAGGAGTCAATGTGTACAGACTGGATTCCTGCAATCCTTGGAGTTGGCAGAACACGTACAGCGCCACTCTCAAGATCTGTACCCGGCTCCACAACATTTACCCAATGGGCAGTGAGGGAAAGATATCGTCCCTGTCCATGGTTACTAGTCCACGCATTGGTGGTCAGGTGGACCTTGCTACTGACGGCGTTTAGTAGCACATGTTTAATTTTTCCCTCCACATGCTTTTGCAGGGCAGGGATTGCTTGCCTGCTGAAATTAAAGTGGCTGGGCACATCGTATTGTGGGACTGCCAATGCCATGAAGTTACGGAAGGTGTCAGTCTCCACCAGCCTGAATGAATGCATTTCAAGGGACAGTAGTTTTGCAATGCCAGCTTTCAGAGCCTGTGCTCGGGGGTGGTTTGCTGAATATGGGTGCCTTTTCTCCCATGCCTGTGTTACCGATGGCTGTAGACTGGCCTTGGAGTGTGAGGATGACAGGGAACATGGTGCTGTGGGTGGAATGACACTGTCTCTCTGTACAACAGTGCCAGAGGTTCTTACATGGCGATCCTGTGAGGAAGCTGAACCAGCTGTGTGTGAGCTGGAGGAAGAGGCTGCAACATGAGCTGAATAGGGGGTAGGTGGCGCTGTAGGCTGGCCTAGGTCTTCAGTGTGTCTTTGTAACTCCACCACGTGTTTTGTCCGCACATGTTTCCACATATTTGTTGTATTGAGGTTGCTGACAATTTTCCCTCTTTTCACTTTCTGATTACACAGCTTGCATTTGACAAAGCAAATGTCATCTGCACCGGTGTAAAAAAAGGACCAGGCACTGAAAGTCTTGGGAGCGCCCGTTTTGGGTTTTGGAAGAGTCATGCTCCTAATGGGTGCCGATGTGGGAGGCTACAGGCAACCGAGTCTGCCCACTCCCTCTCCCTCCTTTTTTGAGCTGCTCTCACCACCTTCCTGTACCTCATGTCGTGATGGGTCAAGGACCTCATCATCTACACTACCCTCTTCAAATGACAGCTTCTCCTGGGTTGTCTCGACAGCACAGTACGCACCAGAAAGTGGCACCTGAGTCTCATCATCAGATGCATACTGAGGTGTGCTGCCCATAGGCACTGGCCCACCCGCCTCTTCAGATTCAGAGAGACAAAGCTGTTGCGCATCACTGCATACTACCTCTTCTTCAAATTCTCGAATGCTGCTTGGCTGGCTCCCTCTTTCCAAGCCAACAGATTCAGTGAACAGAAGTAGAGATGGCTCCTGTCCAGGGCTCTCTGACTGCCTGGGCAATTTGGCCGGTAGTGAAGAGACAGATGGGTGCTCTTCAGTGCTCTGGACCTGAGAGTATCTGGAACTAATTGAAGTCGATGCGTTAGCTGCCATCCATCTGACAATGGCTTGAATTTGTTAATCCCGCATCAGTGGGGTACGGCGAGCTCCTACAAAGCTGCGCATAAAGGACTATTCCCTGGTAAAACTGGGGGATGCTGAGTCACTGATGCCCGCAGCAGGCACAGAATCCCCACATCCTCTCCCTGCAGAAACTCCACGCCCACGACCACGTGCCTTGCTTCCTGCCTTCTTCATCTTGGTAGACTGATAAAGATAGGCAAAAAAGTACTAAGGGCTTAGTGTGCTTATTCCTGAACAGCTGCTAACAGGTATAAGAAACGCTAATTTTATAAAGTGTGGACTAGACTTTAATATGAGCTAATGTAACTTACGCAACTGTAAAGTGGAGTGTTTGGTGAACTTTATTAACTTTTTTCTCACAAAAAGACACTGGAGGTGCCCAAAGATGTAAAACCGATAGTATCACAAACTTTTTGTAGCTATTACAATGCAGGAAGGTAACCTATAATGCAGTAGATGAGGCTCCAAAAAACAGGCTAATACTAATCTGGCTTGGGCTACAGGGCACAAGCCAGCAGAAAGGCTCCTCTATCTACTCCTATATAGTGCTTGCAAATATTCTAGCTGGATACGGATGGAACCACACTAATAGGAGAAATCTGGAAAAATGAGCAGCAGTAATGCAAAAAAGGACAATGTATGAGGCAGTGACGCACGCTGAGCGGACTACAACTGGAGGTGGCTGCAGAACACACTACAGCGTGAGCTGCACTCACACACAGAGACCTCGCAGACAGCCGTGAACAGCGCTGCAAGGCAAAAGAAAGCTTCTCACACAGCAGTTGCTAAAGTAGCCTGGGTAAAGCACAATAAAGCAAATCGCTAGCTCAAACTGTCCCTCAGGGTCAGAACAGCAGTGTCCTGTCCCTAAGTAAATTCACAGCAGAGTGAACCAAAAATGGCGGCGGCTTTTATAGTGCATCATGACATCATTTCAGCAGCCAATTACAGCCATGCCATTAGTTAACATGCCTACATGCCTAACAGGATGTGCCCACACTTCTTAGGATTCCTCATTGCCTGAATAAAATCAAACTGGCTCATTGCATTATGGGAACTTAGGATTCCAGTATTGGATATTCTAAAAAGTATTGAAACTCAGTATCGGAACTCCGATACAGCGAATATCGGCCGATACCCGATATTGCAGTATCGGAATGCTCAACACTAATGATAATAAATGCAAAAATGTAAGTAAATTACCATATTGAAAATACTATAATACATATCAAATAAATAACATAGTGAAGGTGTATAGAATATTATTTTTTCTTATTTTTCATTTTTCTTTTTTCTTTTATTCCTTCTTATTTCCTTTTTCCTTTTTCAAGTATTTCAATTCCCACATGTACTTGATAGTAGACCAATAGAATATTTCCCATTTCAAAAGAGATCGAGCAAAAATAAAGGATGCAGACATGATATTCTGAAAAAACTAATTTTAAAAATATTAGTAAAATATAAAATTATTTTTAATATATATATGTATATATATAATAAAACTAATATAAAAAAATTATCAATAAAATAAAACAACAAATAGATGATCAGAGAAAGGATGAATAATTCAAGTTTTCATTGAGGCCCAGGGGTTGAAGCGTACGCAAAGTCCACATTCATCTGACTTCCTTCTGTGACAGGAGGCGGCTGATATTGCCACCCCGTAAATCAGTAACAACATGATCAATGCCAATAATTCTCAAACCTGATGGGTCACACTTATGAAATGTTTTGAAGTGTCTTGGAATGGTTTTAAGGTGCTCAACAACTGTTTCTTTTTCCGCAGCAATTATATCCCTCACATGTTCTCTTACCCTTAGCTTTAGGGCTCTAGTGGTTAATCCAACATAGATCTTGGAGCATGGACAGGTAGCATGGTAAATTACTGCTGCAATATTGCATGAAATGGTTTGAGTAATTTTAAATTTTTTTTTGTTAGATGCACAAAAAGTTGTAGCATGATCAACATTGGAGCATGCAGCACAATTTCCACAGGGGGAACATCTCCATCTAGTCCTTGGTGTTAAACCAAGAGATGGGAATAAGATGGACGGATTATTAGAGTAGAAGCTTTTTACCAAGTGATCCTGTAAATTGCGTGCCCTTCTTGCTGTAATACTTGGTACGGGAGAAAGATAATGCTTCAAAATTGGATCACTGGTCAAAATAGACCAGTGTTTGGTAAGAATCTCCTGCATTAATTGCCACTGAGAATGATATTCAGTGATAAGTCTCACATTATTATCCACTTTAGGTACTTGGTTTGTAAAAATTAAATTTTGTCTCTCTGTTTTTAAAGCCCGATTAAAGGCCTTTTTTACACACCTGTGGCTATAGCCACGTTCCAAGAACCTCTTCTTCATTTCATTAGCCCGTTTTTTAAAATCATCAATAGAGGAACATAAAAGGCGGAGTCTTAAAAATTGTCCAACTGGTAACGCTCTAATGTCATGCCCAGGATGAGAAGATGAGGCATGTAAAAGGGAATTGACAGAGGGCTTTTTTACGAAAAATATCTGTCTGCAAGGTACCAAAATCATCACACCTGATGGTAACATCCAAAAAAGCAATACTATGGATATCATGATAGCAAGTCAATTTGATGTTGAGTTGGTTATTGTTTAAAAAATTAATAAAATCTAAAAGTTCCACAGAATTGCCACGCCAAATAAAGAATATATCATCGATAAAATGGGTCCAAAATACTACCCGATCCAAAGCATCTGTGGAAAAAGTTCCCTCTCCCACAGCCCCAGGAACAGATTGGCATAGCACGGCACACAGGCCGCACCCATGGCTGTCCCCTGGAGCTGCAGGAAGAAGGAACCATTAAAAGTAAAAAAATTGTGGGTTAAAATAAATTTTAAAAGCGTTGAAATAAACCTAACCTCGTCAACATTCAAATTAGACATGCTCAAAAAATATGTAGAGGCTTTAAGACCATCATCATGTCTAATATTGGTATACAGAGCCTCAACATCACAAGTGACGAGAATCATATCATCATCAATAACCATAGATTCAATCTTTTTAAGTAGGTCAGTAGTATCTCTCAAATAGAACGGTAAAGTTTCAACGAATGGTTTTAATAATAATGGCATTATCGTTTGATGATTCTTTATTATTTATCATATTTTGATACTTCATTGCTGCTTTGTTATCTCTATTTATTGGGTCACATTTTTCCAGTATTTTATTTTTTTTCTGCTGCTCCATTATTGTGCCATTTTGTACCTGTCTTAATTTGGCAGTTGAGGTGCTTTAGTCGAAAGTCTTACTTTGTATTTTAGAGGTAGGTTATGAGAGTCACCCCCTTAAACCACATAGGGAATTCTGTTTACATTTATTTTTTATAGTGTTTTTAATCTGTGTCATATTTTTCATTTTTTTGTTTATTTGCAGGTGTTCAGTTTTTTTCTTATGTGAATCTTTTTCTTTTGTATAGACATACCAGGTTTGACATTAAAAAATGATGTCCCACTTTGCAAAAGAATTTATTCCTATCAATGCACAGTTTTATTTGAATATTTTGTCAATATTATATAATCACTGTTGTTTCAACTAACATAAATTAATAAATTAACAGTGAATGCAAATATAGGCAACTTTGCAATTTATCTTATAAGAGATCTGCTTTTTTTCTCCACTTACTCCAATATGAGCCATATTCCATCCTAGTGTAATGTCATGGGTGACTGGATACACCGCCTCCAGCAGGGCGAATTTCCATGACACCCGTGACCCTGGATACACCGCCTCCAGCAGAGCGAATTTAAACAATGTAATGTGCAGCCAGATACACCGCCTCCAGCAGGCGAATTTCAGCAGTTACACATGTATCTGGATACACCGCCTCCAGCAGGGCGAATTTACAGAGATAAGGGAAACACCAGGGAAACTGATACAATGGAGGGCCCTGGAGTAGGAAACGGGGACGTGGAGACTTCCTGCACTCCCCTGAGTCAGTGTCTCTACACTCCTGACGGTCCCTAGGCAGGTTCCGCACCTGGCGACGAGCAGGATACCTAGAAACCCTAGCTTGCCCTGCACCTATCCCTTTCTAATGAATTGGATGGTGCAGAAACTAATCCCACCACTGCACTAAAACACACATAAGGAAAGTTACAAACAGGGAAAAACCACTTAGCTTTGTTCTGTTGCTATTGCTCGTAGCAACAGAGTCCAGCACCTGAGTGCAGCTTTACTCCTGAATAGCTGCTACTTCACCAAAGCTCTGTTACTGTAGAGATGCAAGGAACTCCTCACTGTTGCTCCTTCCACACCAGGACTCTGACTGAGCTGCAAGGAACTCTTCTCTAGCTCCTTCCTCCACCAAGGATGGTTGGAAATGACCAAGATCACCAACAGTGAGTGAGACCACCTAACTCCTTTATAGGCAAGAGCCAGAGCAATCACACCTGCTAGTGATTCCCATGTAATAATACTATCCACCACCAGGGGGAAACTAGAACTAAAGACACCACTATGTAATTACCCTAATGGCCACTGGGGGCAAAACTAAATTTAAGCAAACAGCTTAGGCTGGTTTCACATTTGCGTTTTTTAGCGCTGGAAAAAAACGCATACGTGCGCATGCGATTTTTCCCCTATATTTAACATGGGTGCGCATACCTGCGCGCTGGCATGCGCACGTATGCGATTTTCATGCGCTGCGTTTTTTTGGGGTGTGTGTTGGTATTTTCCAGACGCAGCATGTTGCATTTTTTGGCCCTGGAAAAAAGCGCATGCGCACGTATGCGCACGTTTTGCGCTAAAAATGGCCATTATAGCCTATGGATGCGCATACGTGCGCACTGGCATGCTCATGTATGCGTTTTTTTAGCGCTGCGTTTTTTTGGTGGTGTCCACTTGTTGTCCTAGTTATAATCTTCTAAAGTCAAAAAAAAAGTCTATATAAAGGAGGTGCCTGCCAAAACTCTGCCACTACTACACTGACAGATTGAAGAGCAGACAGTCAACCAAGAACCCATTATATCAGCGAAGAATGTGAGTATATTACATTATATGCCTGTCCTTTTAAATTATGTATGTACTAATGATTTTTATTATTTTTACATGCAGTATGTCTTCAGAATCCGAGTATTCCCCATCGCGGCAGGAATTGGCGCAAGCAGACCGTGAGGTGATTATTTTCGTGCATCTGGTAAGTATATCTGCTGCTTCTCCAAATCTCTTACGTTTTCTTCAACTTTTTTAAGACATCGTCATCATCATCTTCTGCGGACGGGACTAGTGAGGGCGAAGAGCAGGAGCAGCGAAGCCAAGTCCCGGTGGTGATACGGAATGTAAGTATCAAATGATTTGTAATGTTCTTTATTTTTTATCTTCTATTTTTACTCTTTTTTATGTTTATTTTTTTGTAACTTTTTATTCAATTTAAATTGGATTATTCTAATGAATGTGTTTTGTCTAGGTTCCACAACGGGATGAAGACGTGTACCTGGATAATGAGCAGCTCATCAGCCTGGTCCAGGAGCGTTCGCCGTTGTGGGACAGCCGTGACCGGCTGCACAAGGACATTGTGGTGACCCGGCGGCTATGGAATGAGGTGGCCGCAGCGTTGATGGATGGCTGGGACAGCGCCACAGCATCCTCCAAAAAGGCGTTTAGTGAGTATTTCCCTGCTCTGTATTGTGCCGCAGTGACTGTTGTCCTTGATGGCACTGTTGGGTTTCGTGCTAGGCATATTCTAGCAGGAAACCCAACAGTGTCATCGGGGTCTACAGTGACTGCATTGAGTATTGTATTGCTACATTGTGCCGCAGTGACAGTTGTCCTTGACGGCACTGTTGGGTTTCGTGCTAGGTGTATTCTAGCAGGAAACCCAACAGTGTCATCGGGGTCTACAGTGACTGCTTTGAGTATTGTATTGCTACATTGTGCTGCAGTGACTGTTGTCCTTGACGGCACTGTTGGGTTTCGTGCTAGGTGTATTCTAGCAGGAAACCCAACAGTGTCATCGGGGTCTACAGTGACTGCTTTGAGTATTGTATTGCTACATTGTGCCGCAGTGACTGTTGTCCTTGACGGCACTGTTTTTTTTTTATCAACAGTGGACAAAGTCCGAACACGTTGGCGTTCGATCAAGGACCGCTTCAACAGTGATGTTCGTGCTGAGGGCCAGGTTCGCAGTGGATCTGCGTCAAGGACCAGAACTAGATACCGTCACTATCACGCGTTGCAGTTCCTAAGACCGGTCCTTGCCACGAGATCGTAAGTATTATAAATTTTGGGTTTTTATTTTTATTAATCTGTGTTTTTCTAATCCACAGCTGATGCTTCTTGTAAAGGCATGGTAGTAATGATTTTCCTTTCTTCCACAGCACCTGGAGCAGCACCCTGCAACCTGGCCCTGGAGCGGTCCTTCCTCGGACGTCCTCTGACCTGTCCCAGCCATCCGACAGCCAGGAAGCACCTTGCAGGTCAACCACACACACAGCTGGTGACCAGGAAGCTGGGCCATCAGGTGTTCCCCTGTCCCAGGTCTCTGCCACTGGTTATGCGGGCACTACCTGCCAGCGGCAGAGGGCCTTGGACAGGAATGTCTTGCCCGAGTTTATGCATTTGAGCGAGACATTTAATTCCAGCCTCAAGTCACTGTCCGACAGAGTTGAAAGCGGTTTTGCACTCATGGAACGTGGTTTTAACCACTTTGAACACCGCTTCAATTCTGTAGAACAGCGCCTTGACCGTCTGGAGGCCGACCTCAACAGACCAGCACACCATTTTTTTAGTAAGATTGAAAAGGGCATGGCGGAACACCTTAGTCCTGATCAACAGCTGAATGTGCTGCAGGCCTGCAACAATGCTTTCTTGCAGGCTATGCAGCATAATCGGTACGGTCAGCAGTCAGTGGTGTCCTTTCCACCTGTGCCACCATTGACTCGCTTCACCTCACTACCGACTTGTGCTGCATACCACTGCACGGACACCTCTATTCAAAGCCAGGACACCCACCGTTACACCACCACAAGTCTGAGTGCAGCTGGTCACTTCACCGACACCACCATGGCAAGCGCTGCTCCTGTCTGGAGCACCACCGCCACTCCCATGCATGCATGGAGCTCAGCCACCACTAGGCAAACATGGAACAGCCCTGCCGCTACAACAACATGTAGTAGCCCTGCCACCACCACTCTGCAAACCTGGACCATTACTGCCGCCACCAGTCCTCCTGCAAGGACGAGCACTGACAACGAAGAGCAGCAGCAGCAGCCACCTCAGCAGCAGCAGCCACCTCAGCAGCAGCCACCTCAGCATCAGCAGCAGCCACCTCAGCAGCAGCAGCAGCCACCTCAGCAGCAGCAGCAACCACCTCAGCAGCAGCAACCACCTCAGCAGCAGCAGCCACCTCAGCAGCAGCCGCCACCTCAGCAGCAGCCGCCACCTCAGCAGCAGCAGCCGCCACCTCAGCAGCAGCAGCAGCCATACCAGCAGACGGGGGACCTACATTCAATATTTGCCCCTAGTTCAAGGCGAAATCTATCAAGGCGGGCATTGGGCCAAAGTCGGTCCAGGCACACAAGCCTACGGCGACATGCCATTACAACTAATGTACCTGAACAGATTTCCTCTCCTCCAAGTGTTCCTAGTTTAATTCCCTTAACTGGACTACCTTCCCCCACAAGTTTTGTTGCCCCTTCCCCTCAAACACCGTCTTCAACTGCAAGTGTTGCATATTCCCTGCACACCCCCAAATTGAAACCATCTGCCCCCAAACGCCGGAAAAAATAATTTTTTGGTTTATTTTTGTGATAAAAAATAAATTTACATTTGTGGTTCACCATTACTAAGTTTCATTAATGTTGTTTGCGCCGCTCACACACACTGATGGGTAAATACATGTTAAAAACCAACCCAAGGCCTAGTATAGTCATATGTGAAATAACACGGACTAGTATAGTCATACCAAGGCCTAGTGTAATAACTCGAGTTTTACCAACTTGGATCTGGTTTCATGAAAAACAAACTGTTGAAACTTGTCTTAAAAATAAGTTTCTTTCTAGTTTCACCAGTTTGTTTTTTGTGAAACAAGATGCTAGTTGTTAAAAATCGAGTTATTACAGTAGGCCTTGGTATGACTATACTAGGCCGTGGTATTTCACATATTACTATACTACTAGCCCCAAGGCCTACTATACTCATATTTGAAATACCACGGCCTAGTATAGTCATTACAAGGCCTAGTGTAATAACTCTAGTTTCACCAACTAGAATCTGGTTTCATGAAATAAAAACTGTTGAAACTTGTCAAGTTTCACCAGTTTGTTTTTCGTGAAACAAGATCCTAGTTGGTAAAATTCGAGTAGGCCTTGGTATGACTATACTAGGCCGTGGTATTTCACATATTACTATACTACAAGCCCCAAGGCCTACTATACTCATATTTGAAATACCACGGCCTAGTGTAGTCATTACAAGGCCTAGTGTAATAACTCTATTTTTACCAACTAGAATCTGGTTTCATGAAAAACAAACTGTTGAAACTTGTCAAGTTTCACCAGTTTGTTTTTCGTGAAACAAGATCCTAGTTGGCAAAAATCGAGTAGGCCTTGTTATGACTATACTAGGCCGTGGTATTTCACATATGACTATACTAGTAGGCCCAAGGCCTACTATACTCATATTTGAAATACCACGGCCTAGTATAGTCATTCCAAGGCCTAGTGTAATAACTCTAGTTTTACCAACTAGAATCTGGTTTCATGAAAAACAAACTGTTGAAACTTGTCAAGTTTCACCCGTTTGTTTTTCGTGAAACAAGATCCTACTTGGCAAAAATCGAGTAGGCCTTGTTATGACTATACTAGGCCGTGGTATTTCACATATTACTATACTAGTAGGCCCAAGGCCTACTATACTCATATTTGAAATACCACGGCCTAGTATAGTCATTCCAAGGCCTAGTGTAATAACTTTTAAGTTGGAATGGAGCAGATTACATTCATCCACTCAATGCTGACTTGTATTCCCCATGGACTTTCATTGGGGTTGGGTTTTGAGGGTTGTGTTTTGAGAAAATCACATACTTTGTTTTCAACTAGTTGCACAATTTTCTCTTGAAAAAAAATGGTTTCCTGATTCATGGCCTGCAGCTTTGCTCGTTCCAATATATTTCACGCAGACTAGCAATGCTGCATTTTAACTCATATGTGTATTTACCTGCCCAGGTGTGTGAACATCAAAAAATTCAGTTATACATGGGAAGTTTTTTATTTAATTGGAGTTTAAAAAATATAGTGCACTCAGTAATGGTATCAAATAAGGTTTTTTATTACCATAAACAAACAAAAACATTACACCATTTCATCTTGCCAGTGCACCCGTCCTACATCAGAAATAAAGTAGGCCGCAAATTGGTCCCTCATTTGGCCAACTTCAACGGATGACCTGAGAGTGTGCTGAGTGAATTCAGGCAATGGGTTAGGAGCATCATCGTCCAGTTCAAAGGTCGGGTGCTCTTTAGCCATCACAAAGTTATGTAGAACCACACAGGCCTTCACCACCTCATCGACTGTTTCAAGTTTAAGATTAATGGCCGTGCCCAGAATTCGCCATCTGGAAACAAGAATCCCAAAAGCACACTCGACAGTTCTTCTGGCCCTGGTCAGCCTGTAATTAAATATTTTTTTGGTGTGGTCCAAGTCCCGGCTGGAGTAGGGTTTCAGTAAGTTTCCGCACATTTGAAAAGCCTCATCGCCAACCATTACAAAGGGCAGTGGCGGAGCTTCGGTGTGAGGAAGAGGCCGTGGCATAGGGAAATTAAATTGGTTGCCATACAACCTCCGGCCCATGTCTGAGTTTTTAAAAGCCTGTGAGTCATTACCACGGCCAAATGCTCCAATGTCCACTGCTACAAACATACATCCGGCATCCGCAATCGCAATGAGTACTATTGAAAAGTACTTTTTGTAATTATAGTACTCAGATCCCGTTCTTTGGGGTTTGATGATCCGTATGTGTTTACCATCAACAGCTCCCAAACAGTTGGGAAAATTGCATACTGTCCAGAATTTGTCAGCAATTTCCATCCACTTTTCAGCGGTGGGCAGGGGCATAAATTCTGGGCAAAGAACATTCCAGAGAGCCCGGCAGGTGTCAGCAACAATTCCAGACAAGGTAGAGATTCCAATACGGTACTGGAAGTGTAGTGAAGATAGGGTTTCTCCAGTCGCCAGGAATCTGTGAACAGACAAAGAAGTAAAATTAATATTTATGTATATTATTTTAAAAAACTATAAAATAAAATATTAGTACATTCACGAAAACTAATTACCCAAGGTTTTGAATACTAAATTTAAAAAAAAAACATCAGACCGCACCCCTTGGTTTTTAAAACATACCGTAATGTCACCAGTAGCCGTTCCTCAGGAGGAATCGCACGACGGAGCTGTGTGTCCTGTCTCCGGATGGATTGTTGGACACGAGCAAGCAAATCCATGAAACTTTCGTGGGACATCCTGATATAATCTGTAAATTTCTCCGGGTTTGCCTGTAGCTCGCTGTAGAGGGTGTGGTATGCCCCACGGCTCTCCCGGAGTTCAACAATCGGATGTATCCACATACGCCGCCGTCTTCGCTGCCTCTCTCTCTTCCTTTGTTCATGGCAAGCAACTGCATACGCCTGAGCCATCGCGATGTCCAAATCCAAGTTGAAGTGAAAACTCTTCCAGCGCAGATCCATGGTCACGAGAAGAATCAAGCAAATGTGAAGAATACTGTAGACAGGGTCTATATATTAACATACCACACCCACAATGAAGTCCCATTGGTCTTGTGTGTTGTTGAATGGTTGTTTTTTCATTTTTGTGGGGTTTTTCCAAAATCTGTAAAAAAACGCAAACGCACAAAAAACGCATACAAACGCGCAAAAACGCTGCGTTTTTTTCCTGCATGCGCATAAAAATGCTTGAAAAAAACGCAGCGTTTGTATGCATTTGTATGCGTTTTTTTAATGCGTTTTTTTGCGGGAAAAACGCGCTGCAAAAAAAAGCAAGTGTGAAACTAGCCTCAAAGGAAAAAAAAAAGGTTACATGTGCTTTTATCTGTCACAATCCAGCATGGATCGTGACACCTAGTTTCTACCTACCAGCTCAGAGGCAAATAAAATGATCTGATCCATCCCTGTTAACTGTGAATGTTGGCTATGTTGTACAGTCGACACTTGCCGCAAACAACATTGATCATTGCTAGTAGTAAAAGATGTTTAACACCTTCAATTCATCCGTTATCATTTAAAGTTGTCCACACTTAGCACAAAAACCTAGTCACTTTATGTGACTGCAGACATGTTAATACTCATAATGCATGTTCTGTATGATGTTCAGATTTTTATGTGAGGTCATTTGCCCATAGTTATGCAATATGCATACTGCCAGCCACAACTACACGTGTGCGGCCCTACTCAAATCTCTTGCATTGAGCAATGCTGCACATGCTTAGTTGAAATGTGGCCTAGAGTATGCATATTGTGTACTTGTGGTTGCATGTCCTTCAAATCAAGATGCCATCAGCGAGGAATCCTGAGAATTTATAATTCGTGGTTGTAACAGAAGAGTTTATATCATGGGTAGTGTTGAGCGATACCATCCGATATTGAGAAACATCGAATCGGATTGGATCGGACCGATACCCAAAAAGTATCAGGTATCGCCGATTCCGATACCGGAAACCCCATTGAAGTCAATGGGAGAGAAATGTCGGAATTAAAAAAACCACTTTCTTTACTTGTACATCCAGTTCGGGAGGGGGGAAGAGTGTGGGCGGTGCGTGGGCGGACACTGTGCGTGTCTGTGTGTGCGGGCGGGGTCTGTACGGGCCTGCCAAGGGACTGTGTGAGCCTGATGGGGGTCTGTGCTGTCCTCCCAGGTGTCTGTACTGGCCTGCCGGGGGTCTGTGCGGGCTGCCGGGGGTCTGTGCGGGCCTGCCGGGGGTTGTGTGTGTGTGCAGGCATCGTCCGATGGGACTACAAGTCCCATCGGGCTATGCCTGCGAAAATGACAGTGAATGACACATTAGCCAATGATGGGACAGTAGTAGTCCCATCATCCGGCTAATGTGTTGAATGTAAAAAAAAAACATACATACTACATACATACTACATATATACTACATTCATACAACATACATACATACTACATACTACATACATACTTCATATATACTACATTCATACAACATACATACATATTACATACATACCACATATATACTACATACTACATACATACTTCATATATACTACATTCATACAACATACATACATACTACATACATACTTCATATATACTACATTCATACAACATACATACTACATACATACTACATATATGCTACATATATACTACATTCATACAACATACATACAAACTACATACTACACACATACTTCATATATACTACATTCATACAACATACATACATACTTCATATATACTACATTCATACAACATACATACATACTACATATATACTACATTCATACAACATACATACATACATACTACATGCTACAAACATACTACATATATGCTACATTCATACAACATACATACTACATACATACAACATACATAAAACATGCTACAGACATACAACATGCACACTACATACATACTACATACAATACATTCATGCAATACATACATATAGACATACAGTACATACAACATATAGTACATAATCACCATCACTTGTCACTTTGATCCCCGAAGCCAGTGTCATCTTTAAAAAATATTAAAATGACAAACAACCGATATACTCCCTGATCCGCAGAAATCCACGAGGGTCCCACGACAATCTCCCGTGGAGAACAGCAGCATCAGCTGATGCCACCGCTCTTTCGGGGCCCCAGGAATACAATGACGGAAGGTAGGTATCCTTCCGCACTGTATTCCTCCGCCACTGTAAAAAAATAGTCCCTAGTCTCACTTTTGGCATTGCTGTGTGAGAAAGTTCCCACGCAGCTTTTGCCATAAAGTGAGACCAGTGAACTATAGTAACCTCTCAGTGATGCACTGCAGGAGATCGTCGTGGGACACTCGTGGATTTCGTCGGATCAGGGAGTATATTGCTTATTCGTTATTTTAATATTTTTTACAGTGAGATGACACTGGCTTCGGGGATCAAAGTGACAAGTGATGGTGAGTATGTACTCTATGTTATATGTACTGTATGTCTATATGTATGTATGTATTGTATGAATGTATGAATGTATTGTATGTAGTATGTATGTAATATGTATGTATGTGTTACGAGTCAGATTTTGGCCATTACTAGGCAGGAATATAGACCCTCACATGCTGCAGTCTCCTGCTCTTTGTCTAATGTAAAGGGGATTGCAGAGGAGATTGCTTTACAGCAACTCTCTCCGGAGGCTAAGTCCTTTGTCCCTTCTTCTGAGCATGCTCATGGGACAATCGGCCATTGGAGCTCGGGAGTCAGATGCTCAGGTCCTGCTCCAGATTCCATTGGCTCAGCTCAGAGATCTGGAAGCCTTTGGAAGGTCCCGTTTGCTATAAAAAACGCGCATGGCTGTTCCGCCATGCACTAGTATAGTCATACTTGCTGCTGTGTGTATGTGCATGGATGCATGGACTGGTGAATGACTCATTTGAAACCCCCTCCCTTGGATATTACAGTTGTGTGAGGGAATGAGCTATAGCCAGAAGACAGCGCCAGCGTGCCATTGCTCCACTATTGCACCTGCTAGCGTCTAACATCATGCTTGCGTTACTGCGGTGTTACCTTGCGGCAAGTCTCACGCAGCGCTGCTGTAGCAGCTATTGTTTGCGTCTGCAGTTGCAGTGCAGTTTTCCACGAGAGTTTACGGTAGGTCGTGGCGGAGTGAGTGCCGTTTTTTAACTACTCCCGTGACCATATACCGCTCGTGCACTGCTGAGTTCCTGTGTTCTGAACATGCTCAGCGTTGTTATATTTTCTTTATTGGCTCTGTGTATTTAACAGAGATTCATTTGTGCACCTGGATGCTATCTTAACCCTGTGCACATTACCGCCAGATTGCTCTGAGTCACTTAGCTGCGGTTTCTCCATCTACCGCACGGTGGACCCCGAGTGGCAAAGGTACTTCATTTATATTTTTTATTTAGTGCCTTCCGCCACTCCTAACAGTATGTATGTTGTATGAATGTAGTATATATGTAGTATGTATGTATGTTGTATGAATGTAGTATATATGTAGTATATGTGTAGTATGTATGTATGTATGTATGTTGTATGAATGTAGTATATATGTAGTATGTATGTATGTTGTATGAATGTAGTATGTATGTATGTATGTTGTATGAATGTAGTATATGTGTAGTATGTATGTAGTATGTATGTATGTTGTATGAATGTTGTATATATGTAGTATGTATGTAGTATGTATGTGGTATGTAGTATGTATATATATATTTTTTTTTTTACATTCAAGACATTAGCCGGATGATGGGACTACTACTGTCCCATCATTGGCTAATGAGTCAATCACTGTCATTGTAGCAGGCATAGCCCAATGGGACTTGTAGTCCCATCTGACGATGCCTGCACACACACACAACCCCCGGTAGGCCCGCACAGACCCCCGGCAGCCTGCACAGACCCCCGGCAGGCCCGTACAGACCCCCGGCAGCCCGCACAGACCCCCGGCAGGCCCATACAGACCCCCGGCAGCCTGCACAGACCCCCGGCAGGCCCGCACAGACCCCCGGCAGCCCACACAGACCCCCGGCAGGCCCGTACAGACCCCCGGCAGGCCCGCACAGACCCCCGGCAGCCCGCGCAGACCCCCGGCAGGCCCGTACAGACCCCCGGCCGGCCCGCACAGACCCCCGGCAGCCCGCACAGACCCCCGGCAGACCCGCACAGACCCCAGGCAGCCCACACAGACCCCCGGCAGAACGCAAAGACCCCCGGCGGGCCCGCACAGACCCCCGGCAGGCCCGCACAGACCGCGCATCATGATGCGTACAGACCGCGCATTATGATGACATCATTTCAGCAGCCAATCACAGCCACAACACTGGCTCATTGCATTATGGGAACTTCCGATTCCGGTATCCGATATTGTAAAAATATCGGTACTCGGTATCAGAATTCCGATACAGTGAATATCGGCCGATACCCGATATTTGCAGTATCAGAATGCTCAACACTAATCATAGGACATAAAGTTAAGCAGAAAGGCAGAAGACCACATGAAAATTGATAGAAAAGGTACATGGAGCTTTTTAGGCACAATATCCTTAGTTTTATATGGCAAAAACAGTAGTGGATTATCACTTTAATATTACAATATACTAAAATGAGTTTAAATAATTTTCCAATTCACATTCAAAAAATAGGCATGCATATGCATAAGTTTGATATTACTAAATGTACAATTACTTATCCAGTACATTAAACATTGTAAATAAGAATAAAAAAAGTACTTTTTTCTTTCACATCACTTTATCCCAAACATTAAATAAAAAAAGACTGAAAACACTGTATCTTAAAATGATACCAATGAAAACTGTAGTTTTCCCTGTGTTAACAAATTCCCCATAGTTTTATTGATTGAAAAATAACAAGAGTTATAGATTTCTGAAAGTGTAGATACAAAAAAGCTAAACAAATGTTTCAGATTTGTAAAACACACAAAAAAATATTAACAAAAGAAACATTTTTCTTTAATCATACTGAGAAGTAGAATCAAGTTACCAGGTAATTTATACCACAAAATGAACACCATAGAAGTGAAGCCCTAACAATAATGACACTGTATTTTCACACAGTAAACCATCATAGAAGGCTTTTTCCATTTCTCAGGACATTATATGGTAAATTTTATAACTCTTTTCACAATTACAGCTTGTCTTGCAGCAATCAATCCTAAAAGTGGCAATGTCTGCAGGCCAAAAAAAGTTATGATTGTAGGAAGACTGAGAGGAATATACATAAAAGTCTAAAATTAGGGATCAACAAACCCAAACTGTAAAGCCCGGGGTACTGGATATTGTACCGAACTCTGAATACGGGCTTTTAACAGGATGTCCGGTTTGCTGTTTGGGTTCAGATGGTTGACAAAGTTTATTGAAAGGCTGCAGTGCAGCCAATCAACAAGCTTTTAGGCTGTGAGTACTTCTGGAGCCATCACAGCCATGCCAAGTATTGGCAAGGCAAATATTGACATGTCTGTGATTTGCTATCGCATCCAATGACCTGGCCCATATAAGTAAAGGATCATGAGTACCGCCACCATTCTACTCTGATTAGTGTAGGAACAGGATGCAGCTGAAGTCAGGGACTTAATTAAATTGAGTGATCTGTAAAAATGCCACTGAGTGTTCTCTGAATGTGTCTCATTGGGAGTGCTGAGCCAAAAGCCACTTATTGTAATCTTAAACCATTACTGTGGGAGTACTGTGCTAAAAATCCATTGTTTATACTCCGTACCCATATCTGTGGGAGTACTGTGCCAGAAAGCCTCTGACAGTACTCTGCACCTTTGCCTGTAGGAGTATTGTGCCGAAAAACCTGTGTGTGTATTCTACAACCCAGTCTGTGACAGTACCGTGCCTTTTAGATTTAGTATGTACTCTGCTACTCCACTTGTGAGTCTTTTTGTGAGTAGCGTGTCTAAAAGCAAATTCTACTTTGCACCCATTTCTTTCCCTTTTGTGGAAACAAAAAAATATTTTATTATACTGCTGTGTCTATAGAGTTTTGAAAAAGCTATTCTAGTATGCAGCCATCTCATTCCCATTTGTTGGCTGAGAAAATAATTTTGTTATACCACTGTATCTATGCAATTAGAACTAATGAAAAAACATTCCACTATGCATTTGTCTCTTTCCCATTTGTGGGCTGAAAAAAATATTTCATTATAGCACTCTGTCTATACAAGTAGTGTTTCTAAAAAAATATTCTACTATGCAGCTGCCTTTTTCCCCTAAATTTTTTTATTCTACTGCTTTTTTACGCTCTTTTTGTGATTAGTGTGTAAAAAAATTCTAGTATGCTGCCGTTTCTTTCACATTTGTGGACTGAAAAAATTATTTTATTCTACCGCTGTGTCTATGTGATTAATGTGTCTAAAGCAATGTTCTACCATCTCTTTTCCATTGCAGAAAAACCCTGCTAGTACTGTTCCAAAAAGCCTCTGAGAGCACTGTCCGAAAAATCCACTGTATGTATTGAGCCAAAAAGCGTCTGTATTTACTGTGCCAAAAAGCCTCTAAGATAAACCCTCTGTTTGCATGAGGTCAAAAAGTCTCTGGGAGTACTGTGCCAAAAAACCTCTATTTGCACTGTGCTCTAAAACCTGTGTGTACTGTGTCAAAAAGTTTATTGGAATATGTTGTATTCCATTTAAAATAGGCAATGCACATGGCAAGGGGCGGGGAATTGGATGTGATGGTAATGGTGCATGCAGACGCCGAGGCCGTAGGCAAGTTGAAATTGTGCCACAACAAACACCCATATCTTCTTGCCCGACCTTCATGACCCAATTACTAGAGGCCTGCAGAAGGACATCACTATTGAAACCAGAGCTGTTGTGAGTTCATTTTTCCCTTCACCATTGAGGTCTGATGAACTCCCTCCTCTAGTGAAGGAAGGTAGTGAGACTGATTACCAAACACCTGGGCAGCTAGATGATGACTGGGTGGCTGGAATTGAGGACTGGATATAAGCCTGCCGACGCCCTTCTTCCTGGCTTGTGATTTTCCTGCTGGATTCTGGGAGACCAGTCTGATTCCTGCATCTCAAAGCTAAGTTTTTCTGCTCTGCTTTGTACTCTTCAGTTTTGTTTTTGTTTTGCCTTGTTTTTTGGGAGTTCTGCCATCCCCGGCCGGGGGTGAGCTGAATTCCATTTTTGTCTCTGATCTGTTGATCTTTTGCTCTGTCTCCAGAATATACCTGAGTGCTGATATAGTCTTTTTGAAGCCTAGAGACTTCAGGGCCTGTTTTTCCTATCAGTCGGTTGGCTCATTTTGATAGGGTTTTTGCGGATGGCAGACAGCAGCTTTCCTATCCTGTCTTATGTAGTTAGCTTGGGCCCCATCATTTGCTCAACCTATCTTTCTATCTGTGTTCGTGTTTTCATCTTGCTTCACCGTCATTATATGTTGGGGGCTGCCTATTGCTTTGGGGTCTGCTCTGGGGCAGTTTAGTTTTTCCCCTTTCTGTCTTTAGGCTATGTAGTTCTCCGGCTGTGATCGAGGGGTCTAGGGCACCGTAGGAACCCCCCACGGCTACTGCTAGTTGTTGTGGATAGGTTCAGGGGTCTGCAATCCGATAGCTGCCAACTTCTCTGGTTTTTCTGGACTTAGCTGGTATTTTGTTTTTTCCTCCTTCTGGTGACTCATCATAACACAGAGCAATGTGAAACGATCGTTGATTGGTTAGCAGATAATGCTTCCCGTCAGTTTGGCACCATCACCAATACCACCCTGTCTTCCACATGGTCAAGTCTGAGTAGCTTTGAGTCTGGACCGCATATTTCTCACCCTGAACCTCCTTCCTCCCACCATGCCAAGTGCCCGGAGACAACTGATCCCACACTTGGACACTCTGAAGAGCTGTTCACTTTTCCTTTTATAGATTTGTGCCTCTCGCCCGGTCCACTTGAAGCAGGGCAAGATGAGATCGCATGTAGTGATGCCCAAATTTTTGAGCAGCCGTGGTCACACGAAACAGTGGGAAAGTGTCACAAAAGGTGGACAATGATGAGACTCAATTGCCAACAAATCAGGAGGAGGACCATGGTGCGGAAGTGGAAGCTGAGGTGGTGGGTGATATAGTAACTGACCCAATCTGGCAGGAGGACATGCAGAGCGATGACACCAGCACACAGGGGGAGGGAGGCGTAGCACCCCAACAGGCACATAGAAGCACTGTGATGGCAATAGACAGAAGGCAGGCAACCTTTCCTTAAAACACCAACACACCGGAAGTTGGCAGTACAACTGTTATGTCTACCCGAGACTGGTTGTTTTTTAAAAAATCTGACAATAACCCCAAAAAGGCCATTTGCACCACCTGCCTTACCAGCATCAGCTGGGGTAGCAAAACTAACAGCCTGACCACCACCAGCATGATCAGGCACATGGCAGCAAAGCACCTGATTTTGTAAGCTGAATCTCAGGCTCCAGGAACAGTGTGGGTGAAAACACTGCTTCTTCCACTGTTGTGCATGCAAGTCAATCCCCTGTCCATGGTGACTGACTCAAGTACCACTATCATCAAGCATGTCCATGTCCTTGTCCCAGCGCAGCCTTCAGTTCTCCATACTCCAGTCATTGGAATGCAAGAATAAATACGCAGTCAACGCCCCACAGGCCACAGTACTAAATTCACACATTTCTCATCTGCTTGCTGCCAAAATGTTGCCTTTTAGGCTTGTGGAGATGGAAGCTTTCCACAACCTCATGGCTGCGGTCGTCCCAAGGTACTCGGCCCCCAGCCACCACTATTTCTCCCGTGTGCCATCCCAGCATTACACAAGCACATGGCCCTCAACATTACCCGTACCCTGAACAATGCTGTTAATGGGAAAGTCCACCTAACCACGGACATGTGGACAAGTGCTTGTGGGCAGGGATGCTACATATTACTGATGGCACACTGGGTTAGCATAGTGGAAGCCGGGACCCAGACGGACCTTGGAATGGAACACGTCCTCCCGATGCTGAGGATTGCAGGCCCTATGTCAATCAGGGTTGCCCCCGCAGTCTACAGCTACTGCACCTCATCCTCCTCCTCCTCTTCAGACATATGTACCATCCACCAAAAGTTTGAAGGGTCCACCAAGATGGTGAGCGGCGATGACGCCATAATTAGCATCACCATCCCGCTTCTCTGCATTCTGAAAAGCTCTCTGCTCACAATGAAAGAGGATGCATTGCAGGCGGAGCACGAGGACATGGTGCAAGGAAGCATACAGGATGATTACACACAGCCCAGCCTTATGTCATCCCAATGTGGATTGGTTGACAATGAGGAAGAGGAGGTACAGGAGCTACTTTCACATGCTATAGACAGTTTTATAAGCACAACTGTCATACCATCTGTTCAGCATGGATGGCCTGAGGACAGGGAGGAGGAGGACACCATGGTCAGTCATTCTGTTGGTGAGGACACAGAAGGCTTGCATGCTCCCAGTCTGGCATGCATGGCTGACTTTATGTTGTGCTGCCTTTCCCTTGACCCTCACGTTATGAAAATTTACTGTGACACTCATTGCTGGTTGTGACATTTCTAGACCCACGCTACAAGGAGAACTTTCAATCTCTTCTTCCAGAGGCACACAGGTCTATTAAAATGGTACAGTACCAGAGGGCTCTTGTTGCGGAATTATTAAAAAATGTCCCATCTGAAAATGCTGGTAGCAGATGTCACAGTTTGTTGGACAACCAAGGAGTACAGGCAAGAGAGACACAACTCCAATCCAGCAGAGACAGGGGAACACTGGCAAAGTTCTGGGAGAGTTTTCTCAGACCCTCCCATCGCCCTGACCCTGAGGTGCAGGGTAATAGCACATGGAATGGAATATTTTAGAAGATGCAGAGGGAATACCTTGCCAACCGTACCAATGTCCTCCGTGATTCCTCTGTGCCTTTTAATTATTGGGAATACAAGCTGGACAGGTGGCATGTACTGGCTCTCTATGCCTTGGAGGTCCTGGCCTGCCCTGCTGCTAGCATTTTGTCAGTGAAGGTTTTTAGTGTCGCTGGTGGAATTATAACTGATAAGCAAATTCGCCTTTCAACTGAAAATGCAGACAGGCTGACTCTAATAAAAATGAACAAGGGCTGGATTGGGCCAGACTTCTCTACACCACCGAATGGTAACAAATCATAACCTCCAACATATTGTCTTTTTTTGGGAGGTGTATTCCTATGCACCTCTTCACACCCACACATGGATATACACTTTCTGATTTTGGCCATTTGGTGTCCTCCTACACCTTCTCCACATCTTCACCGTCCACCACTAGAACACGAGGATGAATGTGTTCAGTGATGCTACAGCCACTCTAGTTTTTTGCATGGGTTTTTATGATGCCCGTAAAAAAAATTGTTAAAAAAAGTTGATGTGTACCCCCCATGGGAAAATGTTTGTCAGCCAATAAACTTTGTGTATGGGCATTCCTAGTATAGGAGACCCGCTCCTTTAAATTGGGAAAGGATTCATAGGGGGGCATCCTCCATGTCTCTTCAAACACCACCACTAGAACACCAGGGTAAACGTGTTCCGTGATGCTACAGTCACTCTAGTTTTTTGCAAGGATATTTATGATGCCCATATTTTTTTTTTTTTTTTTTAAAGTTGATGTGTACCCCTCAGGGGGAAATGTTTGTCAGCCCAAACACTTAGTGTATGGGCATTTCAAGTACAGGAGACCCGCTTCTTTATAATGTGAACACTTTATTATGAAGCCTTCCTCCATGTCTCTTTCAAGGGGCATTGGAGTGCCTACTAATTTTTAGCAGGTCTTGCATTTAATACATAAGCAAACACTATGGGAATACCAAGTGAATACTGGAATTATGGTTGATTGTGGCCATCCAGTACATTGGTTCAAAGGCTTATTGGAGTGCGTGTGAATTTGATACAGGGCAGGCCTTGCATTCAATTCATAAGCAAGCAGTATGGGAGTACCAAAATAATAATGTGAACTTGGTTTTCCTGTGGCCATCCAGTATGTGGGTTCAAAAGTTTATTGGGGTGCATGTGAATTTGGTGCAGGGCAGGCCTTGCATTCAATGCATAGGCTAAATGTATGGCAGAACCAAATGAACAATGTGAACTTGGTTTTCCTGTGGCCATCCAGTACATGGATTCAAAGGCTTATTGGGGTGTATGTGACTTTGTGGCAGGGCAGGCCTTGCAGTCAATGCATAGGCCAACAGTATGGCAGCACCAAATTAAAAATAATGGAAACTTTGGTTTCATGAGGCCGTCCAGTATGTCTATGCTAAGGGATATTTGGGTGTTACGGGCTTGCGGAACGCACCAAATAATAAAGATGGAATAAGGTGGATTCGCAGCCCGGGGTCCACCGTGCAGAGATGTTAAACTGCTGCTCTTAAATGACAGAGAACTAAGTGAACACCGGGGAGATATCTGCTGTCCCGATGTGCACAGTGGCGAACTCTGTTACCTCACAGAGCCACTGAAACAAATGCCAGAGCCTGTTAATACTCACGGGGCTCGGGTGGGTGAGCACTAGCTAACGGTCACAGAACTCTGTCTCAGAGACTTGGAGCTAGAGTCCCTCTAGACCACTAGCACTCGGTGCCGCAGCTGCAGTGCCAGCAAGAGAGTGGAAAATATATATTGCACCAAGTAAGCACTGCACCACTCTGGCGGACGCCACTAACCACCCAGAGCAGGGAGGAAAGCGCTTAACTAGCACAGGGCACCGCTGTAAGGAACGCTGCTGCTCGTGCGATGCAGAGGTGCCTTGGGCTGGATGGCACTGTATGGCACTAATGCTCGTGTGGAGAGTGGGATGCTCTGTGGCACATTGACTATGCCACTACTGGTGCGGACTCTGACTCTGTAACCACTATACCATACACAACCAAAGGGAGGGGACCTTAAAGAGTCAGTCACCAGTCTCATGCATCCATCTTCACACATACAACTACCCATAAGAGTCTATACTAGTGCATGGCCGAGCAGCCATGCGGCTCTTTTATAGCTGTGTTCTGGGACCTTCCCAGTAATGGGCCAATCCGAGCAGGAATGGGACCTGCGCATGTGACCTCCGACGTCCTACTGGCATGCTCAGTACCCAAAAGACAGGACTTAGTCCCAGAAGCGTCTACTTGATACTGACTTAAACATGGAGTTATAGCAGAGCCAGAAGGAGCAAGCAGACGCCTAGCATCAGGTTGGGCAAGATGTCTGGACCGACATCTCTGCTGAGCAGGAATCTCTGTGGCTGCAGAGGGCAGGCCCACCACGAAGTCCATGCCAACCATTTCCCAGGGCCTGTCCACCACCGGCAGGGGGTAAAGTAGCCCAGCGGGCCATTGTCAGGGAGACCTATTCTTGGTGCAGGAGACGCACGCCCGCATGTAGTCTCCGACATCTTGGGCCATATGCAGCCACCAATAGATCCTCGTCAGTAGCTCAGAGGTCTGCTTCATCCCAAAGTGTCCACCCACCCTAGACACATGAGCCCATGAGAGGACCTCCAGTCGCAAACGGGCAGGGACAAAAGTCTTGCCCGGAGGCACCGACTCATGGGCGACCAGAGCCACAGTCCTCAGACTCTCAGATGGGACTATTAGCCGAGGCTCCTCATCCTCCTCCTCTGCTGACACCACAGAGCGAGAGAGAGCATCAGCCCGGACGTTCTTCTCATCGGAAAGGAAATGAAGGATGAAGTGGAACCGGGAGAAGAAAAGGGACCAACTGTCCTGGCGAGAATTCAGCCGCTGGGCTGTCTGTAGGTATACCAAGCTTTTATGGTCGGTAAATATCTGGAAAGGGAACCGAGCCCCTTCCAGGAGGTGTCTCCACTCCGAGAAGGCTAATTTCATTGCTAGCAACTCCCTGTCCCCGATGGAATAATTCCTTTCCGCCGGTGAAAAGGTCTTGGAATAGAAGAAGCAAGGGTTCTTCTGACCCTGAGCGTCCTTCTGGAAGAGGACCACTCCAGCACCAATGGAAGAGACATCCACCTCCAAGATGTACGGCTTATCTACATCGGGGTGATATAAAGTAGAATGGGAGCGCTAGCAAAGTGACACTTGATGGAGGAGAAGGCCTTGGAGACCTGCTCCGACCATAACTTGGGGTTTGCTCCCTTCTTGGTGAGGGCAACCAAGGAAGCTACCAAGGTGGAGAAGTGGGGAATGAACTGACGGTAGTAGTTCACGAACCCCAGAAAGCGCTGCACCGCTTTGAGGGAGTGGGGTCCCGGCCAGTCCATTATCGCCTGCAGTTTGGCATGATCCATAGCCAAACTCTGGGCAGAAATAATATAGCCCAGGAAAAGCAAGGACTCCTGTTCGAATAGGCACTTCTCCAACTTGGCGTAGAGGGAGTTGGCCCATAAGCGGTCGAAGACCTTGCAAACCTCTTTCCCGTGGGAGTCAATATCTGGTGAGAAGATGAGAATATCATCCAGATAGACCACCACCGAGGTCGAGAGCATATCTCGAAAGATATCGCTTACAAAGTCTTGGAAGATGGCAGGGGCATTACAGAGCCCAAAGGGCATGACAAGATATTCATAATGGCCATCCCTGGTGTTAAAGGTCGTCTTCCATTCATCTCCCTCACGGATGCGTATCAGGTTATAGGCTCCCCTTAAAGGACAACTTGGAGGAAAAGGCCGCCGATTCTAGTGAGCCGCCTCCTATGGCCACTAGGCTCGAGCATTTTCCCAGCTACTGTGGGCACCGGTTGGAAAGGTTACCGGACTGCCGGCAAACATGACAGATCACAGGGACTTGAGAGGACTGGAGCCTGGATCCCTCATGGAAAGCCCCCAGACGCTGGGAAACCCAATCGGGAGATTCCAGAGATTTAGCAAAACTGGGTGCCAACCTAAACCTCTGCCTACACTGGGACCGCTCCAACCTTCGCTCGGCAAAGTGAAGGTCTATACGGGTGGAGACGGTGATAAGCTCCTCCAGTGTGGCAGGAATCTCCCTGGTGGATAGAGCATCCTTCACATGGTCAGCCAAACCACTCCAGAATGCCGGAATGAGGACCTTATCTGGCCACTCCAACTTTGAGGCCAGCCTTCGGAACTGGATGGCAAAGTGGCTGACCATGGACGAGCCCTGTGACAATGCCAGCAGCCGGAGTGTGCTGTCATGGGTGACTAGTGGTCCCAGGAAGACCTGCTTCAGAGTGCCCAAGAACTGTGAGGCACTCTGCACCACATGATCACCACGCTCCCACAGCAGTGTGTCCCACTCCAAAGCCCTGCCCAACAAGAGGGAAATAATAAATCCCACCTTAGCCCGCTCAGAGGGGAATCGTGCAGCCAGCAGCTCCAGCTGTATAGTGCACTAGATCATGAAACCTCTACAAGAAGCACTATCACCCGAGAAGTTCTCGGGCAACGGGAGGTGGGACAAAGTCAGGGCAGGGATGGCCGTGGTCACACAGGGGACAACCTCCGTGGCTGACTGAACAGCGACCGCAGTAACATCCGCAGCTGAGGCTGAACACTCGAGAACCAACAACCTGCCCTCCAGCTGCCTGATGTACTGCAGCAGTCGCTGTTCGTCCGCCATTACTAGCCAGACCCTGGCGCTAGTATAATGTTACAGGCTTGCGGAACGCACTAAATAATAAAGATTGAATAAGGTGCGTTCGCGGCTCGGGGTCCACCATGCAAAGATGTTAAAATGCTGCTCGGTAATGACGGAGAACTAAGTGAACACCGGGGAGATATCCACTGACCTGGTGTGCACAGGGGCGAACTCTGTTACCTCACAGAGCCGCTGAAACAAATGCCGGAGCCTGTTAATTCTCACAGGGCTTGGCTGGGTGAGCACTAGCTAACGGTCACAGAACTCTGCCTCAGAGACTCAGGGCTAGAGTCCCTCTAGACCACTAGCACTCGGTGCCGCAGCTGCGGTGCCAGCAAGAGAACGGAAAATATAAATTGCACCAAGTGCGCAGTGCACCGCTCTGGCGGATGCCACTAACCACCCAAAGCAGGGAGGATAGCGCTTAACTGGTGATGGTGCTGCTGTAAGGATCACTGCTGTTCGTCCGGTGCAGAGGTGCCTTGTGCTGGATGGCACTGCATGGCGCTAATGCTCTTATGGAGAGCGGGATGCTCTGTGGCACATAGACTATGCCACTACTGGCGCGGACTCTGACTCTGTAACCCCTATACCATACACAACCAAATTGAGGGGATCTTAATGAGTCAGTCACCAGTCTCATGCATCCATCTTCACGCACACAACTACCCATAAGAGTCTATACTAGAGCATGGACAAGCGGCAATGCGGCTCTTTTATAGCGGCCTCCTTCCGGGACCTTCCCTGTTGTGGAGCAATCTGAGCGGGAACGGGACCTGCGCATGTGACCTCTGACCTCCAATGAGAGGTCGTCCCACGGGCATGCTCAGTACCCAAAAGACAGGACTTAGTCCCATAAGTGTCTATTTGCTGCTGACTCAAACATGGAGTTATAGCAGAGCCAGAAGGAGCAAGCAGACGCCTAGCATCAGCCTAGGCAAGATGTCTGGACTGATGTCTCTGCTGAGCAGGAATCTCTGTGGCTGCAGAGGAATGGGAGACCTCAGAAGACATGGCTTTTGATTCCCCCTGTGCAGTGGGCGAAACTCGACGCCTAACATGGAGTGCATGTGACTTTGGGGCATGGCAGCCCATGCATTCAATGAATATGCAGACACTATGGGAGACCCACTTCCTTATAATGGGAACATTTTTTCAGGAGGCCCTCCTGTACATCTCATGAAAGGAGTATTGGGGTGCATCCTAGTTTTTGGTAGCCCAGCCACTCAGTGCATAGGCAATAACAGTATAAGAGACCCACTGTTTAAAGGGAATCTGTCACCCTTTTTTTGGCCTTTCACCAGCCGGCATAGACATCGGGGGCTTATCTACAGCATTCTGTAATGCTGTAGATAAGCCTCCGATGTAACCTGAAAGAGAAGAAAAACACGTTATATTATACTCACGGAGGTGGGCAGTCCGGTCCGATGGGCATTGCGGTCCGGTCAGACGCCTCCCTTCTTCATGCGATGATGTCCTCTTCTCCCATCCTGTAATGGCTCCGGCACAGGCACACTGCTCTGCCCTGTTGAGGGCAGAGCAGAGTCCTGCAGTGCGCAGGCGTTGGGAGAGGTCTGGTGCCTGCGCACTGCTGAATTCTGCTCTGCCCTCAACAGGACAGAGCAATGTGCCTGCACCAGAGCCATTACAGGACGGGAGAAGAAGACATCAATGCATGAAGAAGGGAGGCACCGGACCACACCGCAACACCCATCGGACGGGACCGCCCACCTCCGTGAGTATAATATAACGTGTTTTTCTTCTCTTTCAGGTTACATTGGAGGCTTATCTACACCATTACAGAATGCTGTAGATAAGCCCCCGATGTCTATGCCGGCAGCTAATAGTGGAAAAAAAGGGTGACAGATCCCCTTTAATATTGACCCTTTAAGAATAGTAATGCCAACTGATGCCCCTATAAAAATAGGCTTTGTGACTTTAAGAGTCACTCCTTCATAAATGAAACAAGATGTGTCTGATGATGTGTCACACGCCACATGGCCAGCTAAGGTTGTTAAATGCTACAATGACAATTTCCTGGTAAATGCATTTGTATTGGTCGAAAGCAATGGTAAAGTTGAAAAACGCATCAAAAACACTATTGATGAACATAGCCAACGTGGTGGGGGAGCATTTTTGGGGGTTATTTCTTTTGCCATATATTCAAATGATTACCCTGGAAAGGATGTCCCTTAACATATTTCCCTGTAAAATCCATTTTGGTTTCGTTTTCTATGTTCTACTGTGCGCCTGTAAAAGTCGTGTCAAACTCTGACAACATTGGTCACAGTAGTGACCTAGGAGTCAGAAATGCTTCCAGGGGCATTCCCCATGGTGTTCCCATGTCATTTGTGCACTGTTCCCATAGATTTCTGACGTTTTGTTACCCTAGAAAGACCTCGGGGGGGGACTGGCGGCAAAAATGCTCTGGTTTCCCATAGACTTACATTGGGCTCGTTGCTCGGGTCGAGTACCTGAGTATTTCAATATGTTTGACCTGAGCATCAAGCACCCAAGCATTTTAGTGCTAGCTCATCACTACACATTACTTAATTTATGGCCATTTATCCTGTAATTTAATTTCTTTACCTGTTTGAATTGGATGAGTTGTTACTGACATCTGGCTTAATGAGGGAATCCGGCTGTCAATCATTATTACACAAGTAGTCCCACCCTGTCAACAGGAAGAGAAACTGCTGCTCTGTTGACAGGAAGCAGCTGAATCTCTGGCAGGAGCGGTCAATGACAGGCAAAAGGTATAACAGGCAGGTAGTTGCATCTGTTAGTAACTACATGCCTTTTTTTAAAGTCCAGTATATGCTCTTTAATACTCCATGTCCTATGGAACATTAAGTAGTAACTGTCAGAAGAAGCAGCCTCCTGGATTGCAAACTGAGAAAGGACAACATACCACCCACACATGAGCATCCTAAGGAAAATTGGTGCTGATCTCCAACCCATCTTCCAGAGACCACAAATTGAAAGAAATATTTCCAGAGCTACCACTTCTACAAACAGCCCCCTAGCTTAAGGACTCTCTTTGTCAGAATTGTCCTCTCATCACCATCAGTGACTGGCACATTGCCATGTAACATTAAAAAATGCAAAAATTGTACCCACATATTACCAACAACTACAGTCCGCATACCAAACAGAAATCAGGGCTATAAGGTCATGGATTTCTATTCATGTATATCCTCCAATGTAGTGTACATGATACAATGTGCCCTGGAGTTATTTATATTGAGGAAACCATGCAAAAACTACAAACAAGGATGAATCTGCACCGACATTCAATAAGAAATGAACTGGACACACCTGTGGGAAAACATATCTCTGGTCCTGGACACCGTATGACAGATTTAAAAGATAGAGAGAGAAAAATCTGGGAATTCAAACTGATAAAGATGAGAATCTGGGAATTCAAACTGATAAAGATTTTTTGACACTAGGCCTCAATTTAACACCTAGATTTATGACTACATGGATACAATTCACACCTCCACCAGATGGACTCCAGGTATCTAAAGGGCCTGTCACACTAAGCAATATCGCTAGCAATATCGCTATAACATCACTGGTTTTTGTGACGTTATAGCGATATTGCTAGCGATATCGCTATGTCGGATACTTACCTCAGACCGCTCCCCCCGCTGGTTATCGCTGATCGCGCGAGAACGTCCTGGACCGTTTCTCGTCGTCTGCTTCCTGCGGCGCTTCCTGCTGTGATGAAGAGCGATGCGTGGAGCTGGGCGGGAGGACGCAGGATCGCCTGGTGTGACAGGTAAGTAGCGATCCCCGTCCCCAGCGATGTCGCTGGTGAGATCTGCCTGTGTGGCAGCTCAGTAGTGACCACTTAGCGATGCACCAGCGATCCTGACCACGTCATATCGCTGGTCGGGATCACTGGTGCATCGTTAAGTGTGACATTACCTTAAGTAGAACATTCCCACTGCCTCTCCACTTGTAAGAAAATGCCTAATTTGCTTTCTTTGTCCTATCTTTAGAAGGCATCACACCTCCCACTTCATGAACAAATGTCCTGCTGTAATATCCCTTAAATGTTGTGTTTTTTTTCTTATTAATTTATTTGTAATCCTGCCTGAAGAAGGAGCCTCTGTGCATTGAAAGCTTGCAAATATATATTATTCTCTGGTTAGCCAATAAAGGTATCACTCTGAGAATACTTTTGTAATCATTGTGCAGAAAGATATTCACATTGATTTTTCTGACTAACACGGTACCATAAAAATAATTTGTTATTGTACATCAACTCATCAGATTCAAATTTCAAATGATTTGATTCTTTCTGGAATAGACAGGTGACAAGATTTTGTAAAGATGTGATAAAGTATATTTTATTTAACAATTCAACTGTTGGATGAATTAGAGTGACACTGTTTTGCACAAGAGAAGGGAAGCCATACTGAACATTTACACACATCAAAGAAAAAATATTTCGTCATTATTCAGAGCACAACTATTTGTACGGAAGACTGTTAATAATGATAAAAATGATAATAAAAGCCCATGCCACATACTTCTCAAGATTCATGCAAGGTATTACAAGGGCAATCAAGTAAAATAACTATAATAATTAATTACAATAAGTAAAATATTACAAAATTCTTTTATTATTATATAATAGATCACAATCACATGCATAAAAAAGGTCAATGAGTCAAAAGGCAAAAAGTGCTTAGACCCCGTAAGTCCATATATTGGTGGATATATGCTTATTTAGTCACCCACAGCACTATGGATTTTTTGTAGTATTTTTAGGTATTATGGTTTCTGCCTCTTGATTTCTCGCCTTTCTTTTCCGATTGTGATCTATTATGTAATAAAGTACTTTGTAATATTCATTGTGCTTCCTTTCTTTTTTTTGCACGTTGTTACATTTTCATGAGCATGTAGCTTTTGATTAATATTTAGGTGTGCTGTAGGTTGTTGTTAAGATATTACAAGGGCTGTGTAGAAAAATAACTTTAGTGCAAAGTTGTAATATAAAGAAAATTGAAAAAAAAGAAAATCCAGATTAATAAATCAGAAAGTTTAATTTGTTGAATAATACAAAATATGAATTGCAGAAAACAATCTGATCTCAGGACTGGTAATAGAATTCACCAGCTTTGATACCACTGATCTCAATATCTGAACATCTCATGCTGTTCCGATAAAGAATGCTACAAACATTAACTTAGTTCTTCTTATCATTGGAAATTCAAACATGTCAGATATTTTAAAGTGAGATCCCAGCACAAGGTTGTCTCTGCTTTTCATTTGAAAAATAGATATGTTCAGGAACTGGGATCAGTATATCTCAATGTTTGAGGGATATTCCCAGCAGTGAGTTCACACTGTGTTCCATCAGATTTTCTAGACCACATGAGCATGCAGCTACTCTAGGACTAGAGCTCATCTGTACTAGTTATTTCTTTTTACATGTTGCAGAATTTTTAACATTATATAAATGTGTAAAAAAAAAACTTCATAGAGAGATAAAGTATCATTTTAACCTTGTAGAATTACACTTTATTCCAATATGTTATTCATTTATTCTTGTTACTGACTTACTGATTTTAGCTTTAAAATGGGATAATAAAGTAACTTGGCACTCAACTGAATGATCCTTTACAAATGAAGTTTTTATTTTATATGCAGTCCTAGAAGACGTTTCGGCCCACAATCGGCCTTCGTCAGTCTGCCGACTGCTATCACGGTATGATGACCAGATATAGAGCCAAGAATCTAGGTGGATTCCTGCTTTATGGTATAATATAGATTTATGTTGTGCTTCCAGCTGTTGCTAGAGTATGCTGTATTGTGCTGGTAAATCAATATAAAACTGTAATGGAGGCACTGAGTATAGGGTATGTCTCCTTCAAGTACTGAGGCTACAAGACGAGCGGTGGAAACAGCGTCTAGCTCGTCACACCCATACCTCACATCCACAGGCCTCATATGGCCTCCATTTCTTTCTACTATGCTATACAGGGATAATATTAACATACCAAACAGCCTCAGTACTTGAAGGAGACGTACCCTATACTCAGTGCCTCCATTACAGTTTTATGTTGATTTACCAGCACAATACAGCAGGCTCTAGCAACAGCTGGAAGCACAACATAAATCTACATTACGACCATAAAGCAGGAATCCACATAGATTCTTGGCTCTATATCTGGTCATCATACCGTGATAGCAGTCGGCAGACTGAAGAAGGCCGATTGTGGGCCGAAACGTCTTCTAGGACTGCATATAAAATAAAAACTTCATTTGTAAAGGATCATTCAGTTGAGTGCCAAGTTACTGTGTTATTCACTTTGGTCTGGGTAACCTACTTGTGTACCCTGTGGTAGTACCACACTATACTTGATAAGCCTTAAAATGGGAAACCTACTCTATTGTAGCACACTACTTGGCTCTATGACTGCTATGCATATTCGCTATTTGGGACTGTAAGGATTATGATTGCTGTATCTGTAAGTCCAACAATTTTTGCAGTGCTATACAGAGATTGTCATTCCTAGAGATGAATGAACTTGTTCGGAAAACGTTTGCCAATCTCAAAATCGACACCAACATTGCAAGTTCGGATTCGTGTTCGGATTCCCGAGCATTTTTCTCAAAATTGGCAAAATTTGGCCTGTCTATGTGTTTGGTTTTGTCTATCATTGAATTCAATGGTGTTTAGTTAGGTTTGGCAAGCATAGCCAGTCCGAACCTTAAAAGGTTCGCTCATCTCTAGTCTTTACTTAATGTCCCAATGTAGCTTTAATATAATTTGTGGGAGTGAAATTAAAAATCTAAGAACAAATTGAAGCAAACATGTAGAGCACATACTTTCTCCAAGTATTCTTGCTATGACTTAAGGCATACTAAGTGCTGAAATGTGTAAGTTAAATATGAATTTCTTTACTGTAAGGTCTGAAAAAAGCCTAAAGTTTTATTTTTTTTTGGTTGTGGAATTTAACTTTCTCTTTAACATCATGTAGACATTATTTTAGCTGGATTTCCAACATAACCATAACCAACGTGCTGCTAATCAACAGTGTTGCATTGACTTTGCCACCAGATTTTTCAACACAAACTACAAACATTATTAAAGGGGTTGTCTGGGTACAAGTCTGAAGTCACTGTGAGAATTCTCTGGTGACAGCACAAGAAGCTGTAGGTCATTTGATTGCAAGTATGCGATTTTCATACTTCTGGTCTCATTTCAACTAGTCGTATCTGGCCTCGCTCAGTGCATCGGCAGCGAGAAAGGCTGTGCACATCTAGTTGTCACGGTCTGCTTGTATGCAAATCATGTACTTAATTTATTCATCCTCTGTTCCAGTAACCGGCATAGAAGAATCCTCACAGTGCGCAGTGCAGTCGCATAATGTGACAGAAAACTTGTACCCTTAGGACGGACAATCCCTTTAAATTGATCTCTTATACCTGATGAGGCTGGTGTACTTAATTTGAAAATACATGTAGGAATTGCAATATAATTCTTTTTCAAAGTCCCCCCAATATTAAACCGAGCAGCTCCAGCTATAATTATTATTATTAATATTTTATTATACTGCCATTCCTCCCTGTTTTTTTTTTTTTTTAAATAACTACCCCAGTCTCATCAGGTTTAAAATATATATTTTAAAATGACTGCAGTTTGGATTGTATAATCTGATGACTAGAAATGTTTGCTTTTATTTGAGTGGAATTAAATTCTACTTGAATTTTGGAGAATACTTTTTTGTAATTTGCTCCTTGTAAATTCAGCCAAATGGCAGTTAGCTGCGGCCACCATCTATCTAAATATAAGAGGGAAATTAAAAGGTTAAAAAAAGGAAGAAAACATGCTCTTTACTCACCAATCACCTAACCTGAAGCTCCAGCTATCCTTACCCACTGGCCAGTACTAGACACATCCATCCCACTGCAATTCAGTTTGAAGATAAGTTATACTCTTTGAATTTAATATCCCATTTTATGCTCTTGGGTCTTTTAATACCCCAGAATGTAATAAACACAAGATTTCAAAAAGATGAAAAAAAGTCCTTATACTTACCTCATTGCTCACCTTTTCAGCTGGTCTTGCTGCTCTCTGCCTGGTGTCTGTTCCTCCCTGCTTAAATTGGGTCACATTTCCAGTCTGGTGTTCATTTCAGACTAGGGTCTTTGGCCATGAACTAATTTCGGAGTTCCCTGCACTTATCCTAAGGCTTATTCGCAGCCAGAAGTCACAGCCTTTAGGAACCACTGAGTAATGAATTCCGGTCTCTGGTCCCGGAGATCACTTTGTATGCCTAGTTTTACACATTACATTTATTATTCTCTGGGGTTTGCAGTGACCCTAGATCATAATATGGGACTTTAAATTTTCGAAGAAAAAGCTTTTCTGAGAATCAAATTTCCCAGTAAAATCCATATGAACAGTAAAAATCAAATGTTGCATGATCTGCTTTTCTCTTTTGGTGACAGATCAATGTTAATATTATACAAATGTTTTCTAACTGGATACACACATCACAATTCACTGATGCACCGAAGTTGTTATGTTCATTGGCTTATGCTGTGGTTTGCCACTTTATCATATATTTAAAGCTCACATGTGGTTTTAAGAGTCCAGAATAAGTATATTTAAAACTGTTCACTTTGGTTCAGAAGCCCTACAGTCCATCCGGTCATTGCAGTTTGTAGTGACTTAAAAAGGAGCCTGTCATTTCCTCAAATGCTATTAACCATTAGATATTGGGTTATTCTTCAGGCTATTGCAGGAAAAAATATGTCATTGTACCATGTTAGCCAGTAGAGAGAAAAATGTTAAAAACTTTAAAGTCCTCAGAAATTGCAAGCTTTCAAGAATATTGAGTAGTTTCAAGCACTTGCTAAGGCATCAACCACTGAATATTCTAAAATTTTAATATTTTCTGCAGGTAAATAGCTTTCTACATCGGTGTGGCCACCACATTGATAGCATGGTTACTGGGAGGATGAGCTTTATTCTTCTCGGCAGATCCCAGCTTTCAGTCACAAAGGCGATTGATCCTGTGCGGCTTCAGTGACCAGTCAGAATACACTGAGCTTTGACTGCAAGCACGCTCTGACACAATTATGAAAAGCTGTTTCTGCACTTATACATTGTAAATATTGCAGATTAACCCTATATCTGCGTGTTTATAGCATTTGGGGAAGATACAGATTTACTTTAAGTTTCAGGTTAGCGTTTTTTGGCTCAAGATATTTTTCTACAAGGTCAAGTTAATGCATTGTTTGCAAAATTTAGAAATTCTTCTTTGATTCATCTTAGATATTAGAGGAATACAATGAATGATGAATAGAAGTATCAGCAAGATGTTTATTATAAAGTATATCTGAATATATCTGGATATTTCAACCCAGCAATTCATTTTTGTTAGCATGAATAAGTAATCATGCTGGACTTTATTCATGATCCACTCAACACATTCATTTTGTATTAAAACAAAATCACCTTTATTCTCATAATTCCTTTCAAAAAGTCATTTTTGGAAATAGAACTCCCGAAGACACTTAGTGACATACAAGTGTTTCTCACTAAGTTAGAATATCATCAAAAGGTTAATTTATTTATTTTTGTTCTTCAATGCAAAAAGTGAAACTCATATATAGAGTGGTCTATTTCATTTGGAAATCAAGGTCCAATTGTCTGGAGGAAGAGTGGAGAGGCACACAATCTAAGCTGCTTGAGGTCTAGTGTGAAGTTTCCACACTCAGTGACGGTTTGGGGAGCCACGTCATCTGCTGGTGTAGGTCCACTGTTGGGTATTGTAATGAGAAAGATGAGACACCAGACCCAACGATGCAGATGAGCTGAAGGCTACTATCAAAGCAACCTGAGCTTCCATAACACCTCAGCAGTGCAACAGGCTGATTGCCTCCATCCCACACCGCATTGATGCAGTAATTGATGTAAAAGGAGCCCTGACCAATTTTTGAGTGAATTTACAGGACATACATTTCAGTAGGCCAACAGTTCGGATTTTTAAATAATTTTCAAGCTGGTAAGTATTCTAATTTACTGAGATAATGACTTTTGGGTTTTCATTGGCTGCAAGCCATAATCATCAACATTAACAGAAATAAACACTTAAAATAGATGACTCTGCTTGTAATGACTCTACATAATATATGAGTGTCACTTTTTATATTGATGAGCTGAAATAAATTAACTTTTTGATGATATTCTAATTTAGTGAGAAGCACTTGTATTCTCTTTTCACACTGTTACACAGTAGTAAATAAGTTACTATTTCTGTAGAATTAAAGGGAATCTGTCACCTCTTTTTTCCTCTATGAGATGCAGCCACAGCCATCAGGGGCTTATCTACAGCAATCTGTAATGTAGATAAGCCCCAGATGTAACCTGAAAGATAAGAAATTCTAATTCTCTGCCCTGTTGAGCGTAGAGGAAAGTACTGCAGGCGCTGGGAAAGGTCAAAGAAGTCCGGTGCCTGCGCACTGCAGTACTTTACTCTGCCCTCAACAGGGCAGAGAATTAAGCCTGCACAGTGTTTCACAGAAGTTTATAACGTAGAGCCATGAAAATAAAAAATCATATTTTTTCCACAAAAATGATCTTTTCAAACTCAAATTTTTATTTTCACAAGGGAAACAGGAGAAATTAGACTCCCAAGCTGTTGTGCAAATTTGTCCTGAGTACGACGATACCCCATGTGTGGGGGTAAACCACTGTTTGGGCACACGGCAGAGCTCAGAAGGGAAGGAGGGCTGTTTGACTTTTTCAATGCAGAATTGGCTGAAATTGAGATCGGAAGCCTTGTCGCATTTGGAGAGCCCCTGATGTGCCTAAACAGTAGAAACCCCAACAAGTGAACCCATTTTGGAAACTAGACCCCCCATGGAGCTTATCTAGATGTGTGGTGATCACTTTGATCCCCTCAAGTGTTTCACAGAAGTTTATAACGCAGAGCCGTGAAAATAAAAAATCTTTTTTTTCCTCAAAAATGATTTTTTAGTCTGCTATTTTTTATTTTCACAAGAATAACAGGAGAAAGTGGACAACAAAAGTTGTTTTGCATTTTGTCCTGAGTACGTTGATACCCCATATGTGGGGGGAACCACTGTTTGGGCACATTGGAGAACTCAGAAGGGATTGAGCGCTGTTTTGGAATGCAGACTTTGATGGAATGTTCTGTGGGCGTCATGTTGCATTTGCAGAGCCCCTGATGTGCCTAAACAGTAGAAACCCCCCACAAGTGACCCTATTTTGTAAACTAGACCCACCAAGGAGTTTATCTAGATGTGTCGTGAGTAGTGTTGAGCATTCCGATACCGCAAGTACCGGGTATCGGCCGATATTAGCTGTATCGGAATTCCGATACTTAGTTCCGATACTTTTTTCATATCGAATACCGGAATCAGAAGTTCCCATAATGCTAGGAGCCCGCTCGATTTGAGTCAGCCAATGGGGATCCTCAGAAGTGTGGGCATATCCTGTTAGGCATGTAGGCATGTTAACTACTGGCATGGCTGTGATTGGCTGCTGAAATGATGTCATGATGCACTATAAAAAGCGCTGCAGCCACCATTTCAGGTCACTCTGCTGTGAATTCAGTTAGGGACAGGCTGCTGTTGAAGACTGTGAGGGACAGTTAGAAATAGCGATTCCACAAAACATATAGTGCTTAACCCAGGCTACATAAACCACCACTGTAGCTTGCTTTTCCCTAGCAGCGCTGTTTTCACAGCTGTCTGCAAGGGCTGTGTGAGTGCAGACCCATGCTGTGTAGTGTGTCCTGCAAGCACGTCTGCTTGTAGGCCGGCCATTGTGTGTCTCTGCCTCATACACATTTTTCTTTTATTGCTGCTTTTTTTTTCTCCTCTATAGTGTGCTTCCATACGTATCCATATACGTTGGTTGCAAACACTAAAGGAGTGGACAGCGGAGCCTTTCAGCAGCCTTTCAGTGCTATAGCCCATTTCTCTGCACTGTTTTAGGCTGTCTGATAGGTCTCTCTGTGTGTGAGTGCAGCTCACGTTGCAGTGTGTTCTACAGCCACCGCTAGCTGTAGTCCGCTCAGCGTGCGTCACTGCCTCATACATAGTCCTTTTTTTGCAGCTAATTTAGCCAGATTTTTGCTCCTATATTAGTGTGCTTCCAACCGCATCCATTGTCATTGGTTGGTTGCAAACACTATATAGGATTAGATAGAGGAGCCTTTTTGCTGGCTTGTGCCCTTCAGGGCCAGCCAGGCTAGTATCACCCTATTTTTTGGAGCCTCATCAATTGCATTGTAGGTTAGCTTCCTGCATTGTAATCGCTCCAAAAAGTTTGTGATACTATAGCTTTCAAACTTTGGTCACATCCTTTCCTTTCCCCCCACCCAAAAAAAAGGAAATAAAGTTCACCAAACACTCCACTTTACAGTTGTCTAGGCCACATTAGATCATATTAAAGTGTAGTACACACACTCTTAGCCAAATTAGTGTTTCTTATACTGGTTAGCAGGTGTTCAGGAATAAGAACACTAAGCCACCCCTTTTTTACTTTTCTGCCTATCTTTATCAGTCTACCAAGATGAAGAAGGCAGGGAGTAAGGCACGTGGTTGTGGCCGTGGAGTTTCAGCAGGGAGAGGACGGGGGGATTCAGCAGGGAGAGGACATGGGGATTCGGTGTCTGCTGCGGCCACCAGTGACCCGGCATCCCCCACTTTTACCAGGCAACAGTCCTTCATGCGCAGCTTTGTAGGACCTCGCCGTACCCCACTGCTGCGTGATGAACAAATTGAAGCCGTTGTCGGATGGATGGCAGCTAACGCATCCACTTCAATGACTTCCGCATCCTCCCAAGGCCAGAGCACTGAAGAGCAACCATCTGTCTCTTCACCACCTGCCAAATTGCCCAGGCAGTCTGAGAGCCCTGGACAGGAGCCATCTCAATCTTTACTTCTGTTCTCAGAATCTGTTGGCTTGGAAAGAGGTGGCCAGTCAAGCAGCATTCTAGAGCGTGAAGAAGAGGGAGTATGCAGTAATGCGCAACTGCTTTGTCCCTCTGAATCTGAAGAGGCCGGTGGGCCAGTGCCTATGGTCAGCACACCTCAGTATGCATCAGATGATGATGAGACTCAGTTGCCAATTTCTGGTGCGTACGGTGCTGGCGAGACAACCCAGGAGCAGCCGGTGCTTGAAGAGGGGAGTGGAGATGATGAGGTCCTTGACCCATCATGGCGTCAGCCACAGGAAGGTGGTGGGAGCAGCTCTGAGGAAGAGATTCCCTGAACGGCCAAAAGAGGAGGGAGAGGGCGGGGGCAGACTTGGTTGCCTGTAGCCTCCACTTTGGCACCCATGAGGAGCAATCCTCTTCCAAAACACAAAACGGGCACTCCCAGGACTTGCAGTGCGTGGTCTTTTTTTGACACAGTTGCAGATGACATTTGCTTTGTCAAATGCAAGCTGTGTCATCAGAAAGTGAAATGAGGGAAGAATGTGACCAACCTCAATACCACAAATATGTGGAAACATGTGCGTACCAAGCACGAGGTGGAGTTACACAGACACACTGAAGATGTAGGCCAACCTTCAGCAGCAACTACCACCTCTTCAGCTCGTGTTGGGGCCTCTTCCTCCAGCTCACACACAGCTGGTTCGGCTTCCTCACTGGAACGCCATAGAAGAACCACTGCCACTGTTGTCCAGAGACCCAGTGAAATTCCACCCACTGAACCACGTTCGCAGTCATCAGCACACTCCCAGGCCACTCACCAGCAATCGGTAGCACAGGCATGGGAGAAAAAGCGGCCATACTCGGCAAACCATCCCCGAGCACTGGCTCTGAATGCCGGCATTGCCAAACTACTGGCCCTTGAGATGCTGTCATTCAGGCTGGTGGAGACTGACACCTTCCGGAACTTTATGTCATTGGCAGTTCCACAATACAATGTGCCCAGCCGCTTTTATTTCAGCAGGCAAGCCATCCCTGCCCTGCAAAAGCATGTGGAGGGAAAAATTAAAAATGCGCTACTAAATGCCATCAGTAGCAAGGTCCACCTGACCACCGATGCGTGGACCAGTAGCCATGGACAGGGACGATACCTTTCCCTCACTGCCCATTGGGTCAATGTTGTGGAGCCGGGTACAGATCTGGAGAGTGGCTCTGTACGTATTCTGCCAACTCCAAGGATTGCAGGAATGCAGTCTGTACATATTGAGTCCTCCTCCTACTCTAGTTCCTCGGAATCAGCACTGCGTGAGCCTGTTAAGCCAGATTTGAGCACAGGTGTGGCCAAACGTCAACAGGCCGTCCTTAAATTAATTTCTTTGGGGAAACGGAGCCACACAGCACAGGAGCTCTGGAATGCCATCAAGCAGGAGAGCGATGTGTGGTTTGTGCCAGCGAATCTCCAGCCAGGTTTGGTAGTGAGTGACAATGGCCGAAATCTAGTGGCAGCTCTGGGCCTAGGCAACCTCACTCACATACCATGTCTGGCACACGTGCTCAATTTGGTCGTGCAGAGCTTTCTGAGGGACTATCCGGATCTTGATGCACTGCTGCACAAGGTTCGCCTAGAGTGTGCTCACTTGCGGCGTTCCAGCATGGCAAGATCGCGCATTGCATCTCTGCAACGCCGATTCCGCCTGCCAGAACATCACATCATACGTGACCTCCCTAACAGGTGGAATTCAACGTTACATATGTTGGAGCTGTTGTGTGAGCAGCAGGCAGAAGTAATGGAGTACCAGCTGCATCAGGCGCAAACAAGTCGCACTGCCGCCATTTACACTTCACCACCACTGAGTGTGCCTCTATGAAGGGCATCTGCCACATTTTGCGTGCCTTCGATGATTCCACGTGGATGGCGAGTGCAGATGAAGGAGGTTGTGGAAGAGGTGGAGGATGAGGAGTCACAAATGCCATCTGCTTCTGGACAGTCTGCGCAACATGGTTCCTCACAAAGGCCTAGGCAGGGGACACTTTGTGAGGAGGATGAGGAGGAGTCAATGGAGGAGGAAGACATCTCTCCAGAGGAGGGAGGTACACAATGCTCTAGTAGTCAGTATGTAGAGTGAGGGTGGGGTGATGCAGAGCAGGCAGAGATGACGCCTCAGGCAGGGGACAGCGTTTCTTGGCCAGTTAGCATACTGCAGCACATGGTTGATTTCATGCTGCAGTGCCTGAGAAATGACCGCCGCATCGCCAACATTCTCCACACGGCTGATTATTGGGTGTACACCCTCCTAGATCCTCGCTACCGGGACAACTTACAAAGCATCATACCACAGTTGAACCGGGAGCGAAAAATGCGGGAGTACCAAGAAACACTTGTGCAGGCCATCATGTTCTCCATTCCCCCCGCAAGTGTTGCTGGTAGTGCTTTTCAAAGCAGCCATGTGGGTAGAGGCAGTGGAGGAAGCTCTGCACAAAGAGGTAGCAGAGGCAGTGCCGCAGGACAAGGCAAGGCCAGTATGGCCCAAATGTGGAAAAGTTTTGTGGGACCGCCACAAACGGCTACACCATCACAGACGGCTCCAGTCAGCAGGAGGCAACGTTTCCGTCAGATGGTGACAGACTACTTGTCGTGCCCTGTTAGTGTTCTCCCAGACGGCTCTTCCCCGTTCAAGTATTGGGTCTCTAAGCTGGATACATGGCCAGAGCTTAGCCAGTATGCATTGGAGGTGCTGGCTTGCCCTGCTGCCAGTGTATTATCGGAACGTGTCTTTAGTGCTGCAGGTGGTGTGGTAACAGACCGTCACACGCGACTATCCGCCGATAATGTTGACCGACTTACTTTTCTGAAAATGAACAAGGCCTGGATCTCACCTGAATTTGCCAGTCCTCTTCCAGAATAAATAATTGGCTGGCAACAGGATCCAGGTCTCCTGTTGTGTTCATGTTTCTATGACCTGAACTTTACTTCCTGGGCTACAGCAACGCCCGTTGTTGCTCAGAAGTGCTGTCTGCACAGACAAAACACTCGCTCATGTGTAAGTGGGGTTCGGTAACGTCAGCTGATCCCCTGCTGTGTGTACGGCAAACTCTCCTGCTGCCTACAACTTCTGACTACCTCTGATTTAATATGTTCTCTGATTTGCCCTCTGTCTCCACTCTGTTTTGAGTATTTCCTCCAGCCTACAACACCGCCTGTTTCTGCTCTCAAGTGCCGTCTGCACAATCCACACTTGTTCCTGTGGTACCTGGGTCCTGTAACATCTGCTCATCTCCAGAGTTGAGCACGGCAATGTCTCCTGCTTTGTCTACATTCCCACTACTTGTAGTGGAAATGTGGACAGAGCAGGAGACATTGCCTGACTCACCTCTAGGGAGGAGCTACTGTTACAGAACCCCAGTAACACAGGAACAAGTGTGGGTTGTGCAGATGGCATTTCAGAGCAGCAACTGGCGTGGTTGGAAGCCAGAGGAAATACTCGAAACAGAGTGAAGACAGAGGCCTAATTGGAGTGCGTTGACAGTTAGTAGTAGTCTAGAAACAATCACAAACTGCCACTAAGTAGGCCTCGGCCTACTACCTGATTTTCCCCGGGCTCCGACACCACCAGTTGGTGCTCAGAAGTGCTGTCTGCACAGACAAAACACTCGCTCATGTGTAAGTGGGGTTCGGTAACGTCAGCTGATCCCCTGCTGTGTGTATGGCAAAGTGTCCTGCTCCCTCCACAGTCAAACAACCTCAGATTTACACCTGGCTCAAAGTAGGCCTCGGCCTACTACCTCATTTTCCCTGGGCTCCGACAACGACGTTGGTGCTCAGAAGTGCTGTCCGCACAGACAAAACACTCGCTCATGTGTAAGTGGGGTTCGGTAACGTCAGCTGATCCCCTGCTGTGTGTACGGCAAACTCTCCTGCTGCCTACAACTTCTGACTACCTCTGATTTAATATGTTCTCTGATTTGCCCTCTGTCTCCACTCTGTTTTGAGTATTTCCTCCGGTCTACAACACCGCCTGTTTCTGCTCTCAAGTGCCGTCTGCACAATCCACACTTGTTCCTGTGGTACCTGGGTCCTGTAACATCTGCTCATCTCCAGAGTTGAGCACGGCAATGTCTCCTGCTTTGTCTACATTCCCACTACTTGTAGTGGAAATGTGGACAGAGCAGGAGACATTGCCTGACTCACCTCTAGGGAGAAGCTGCTGTTACAGAACCCCAGTAACACAGGAACAAGTGTGGGTTGTGCAGACGGCATTTCAGAGCAGCAACTGGCGTGGTTGGAAGCCAGAGGAAATACTCGAAACAGAGTGAAGACAGAGGCCTAATTAGAGTACGTTGACAGTTAGTAGTAGTCTAGAAACAATCACAAACTGCCACCAAGTAGGCCTCGGCCTACTACCTGATTTTCCCTGGGCTCCAAAACCGCCAGTTGGTGCTCAGAAGTGCTGTCCGCACAGACAAAACACTCGCTCATGTGTAAGTGGGGTTCGGTAATGTCAGCTGATCCCCTGCTGTGTGTATGGCAAAGTGTCCTCCTCCCTCCACAGTCAAACAACCTCAGATTTACACCTGGCTCCAAGTAGGCCTCGGCCTACTACCTCATTTTCCCTGGGCTCCGACAATGCCAGTTGGTGCTCGGAAGTGCTATCCACGCAGAAAAACACACTCGTTCATGTGAAAGTGGGGTTCGGTAACGTCAGCTGATCCCCTGTTGTGTGGAGGCCAAACTGCTGCTGCCTCCAAATTTTAGCTACTTCAGATTTAAACATTCTCTGATTTGGCCTCTGTCTCCACTCTGTCTCTAGTATTTCCCCTGACCTCCAACACCGCCAGCTCCTGCTCACAGTTGCCGTCCACGCATTCCACACGTGTTCCTGTGTTACTGGGGTTCTGTAACGTCAGCAGATCCCCCAATATGTGTCCGCCACTGTCTCCTGCGCTGTCCACCTTCCCACTGCAAGCGATGGGAATGTGGACAGAGCAGGAGACAGTGGCAGACACACATCAGGAAATCTGCTGACATTACAGAATCCCAGTAACACAGCAACACGTGTGGATTGGGCAGACGGCTGCTGTACGCATAAACTGGCGATGTTGGTGGTCACGTGAAATCCTGGAAACAGAGTGGAGACAGATGCCTAATTGGAGCACGTTGACAGTCTGTTGTAGCCTACAAACAATCTAAAACTACCACCAAGTAGGCCTCGGCCTACACCATGATTGTCCCTGGGCTCCAGCAACGCCAGTTGGTGCTCGGCAGTGTCTTTGGCACGGGGACTCCCTGTTGCCCAGCCTGGTTCCAGCACGCCTGCTGTTTCCGGGTAGTGTCAAGGTCACTATGCCACCAATCCGTTGTCCTGTCGTCTTGCGGCCGGGTTAGCCGACTCTACGGTGCCTGCAGTTTAGGTGACTCCTATGTGGGCTGCGGGAATTGGCACTGAAGGCTGGATCCGTAGTGCCAATGGGACATGGACCCCCTGTAGGACTGTGGGTTTCGGTAACTGCGGCCGGCTTGCGGCCTGGCTACTTTGCTTTCAATGGGTACCTTCTGCTACCCACCCGGGTGCCAGCACTGTCTGCTGGTTCTCGCCAGAGCCTTTGGCCTAGGTGCCTCCATCTCGGTATCCGAGGTCCAGCACCGTCAGCTGGTCCTTGGTAGTGCTTTCTAGCACAGGTACCTCCTGCCTAGTAACCGTGGTCCAGCACCGTCAGCTGTTCCTCGGTAGTGCCATTGGCTCTTGTAGCTTTTGCTACCCATCTGGGTTCCAGCACCGTCACCTGGTTCTCGGCAGTGTCTTTGGCACGGGGACTCCCTGTTGCCCAGCCTGGTTCCAGCACGCCTGCTGTTTCCGGGTAGTGTCAAGGTCGCTATGCCACCAATCCGTTGTCCTGTCGTCTTGCGGCCGGGTTAGCCGACTCTACGGTGCCTGCAGTTTAGGTGACTCCTATGTGAGCTGCGGGAATTGGCACTGAAGGCTGGATCCGTAGTGCCAATGGGACATGGACCCCCTGTAGGACTGTGGGTTTCGGTAACTGCGGCCGGCTTGCGGCCTGGCTACTTTGCTTTCAATGGGTACCTTCTGCTACCCACCCGGGTGCCAGCACTGTCTGCTGGTTCTCGCCAGAGCCTTTGGCCTAGGTGCCTCCATCTCGGTATCCGAGGTCCAGCACCGTCAGCTGGTCCTTGGTAGTGCTTTCTAGCACAGGTACCTCCTGCCTAGTAACCGTGGTCCAGCACCGTCAGCTGTTCCTCGGTAGTGCCATTGGCTCTTGTAGCTTTTGCTACCCATCTGGGTTCCAGCACCGTCACCTGGTTCTCGGCAGTGTCTTTGGCACAGGGACTCCCTGTTGCCCAGCCTGGTTCCAGCACTCCTGCTGTTTCCGGGTAGTGTCAAGGTCACTATGCCACCAATCCGTTGTCCTGTCGTCTTGCGGCCGGGTTAGCCGACTCTACGGTGCCTGCAGTTTAGGTGACTCCTATGTGGGCTGCGGGAACTGGCACTGAAGGCTGGATCCGTAGTGCCAATGGGACATGGACCCCCTGTAGGACTGTGGGTTTCGGTAACTGCGGCCGGCTTGCGGCCTGGCTACTTTGCTTTGAATGGGTACCTTCTGCTACCCACCCGGGTGCCAGCACTGTCTGCTGGTTCTCGCCAGAGCCTTTGGCCTAGGTGCCTCCATCTCGGTATCCGAGGTCCAGCACTGTCAGCTGGTCCTTGGTAGTGCTTTCTAGCACAGGTACCTCCTGCCTAGTAACCGTGCTCCAGCACCGTCAGCTGTTCCTCGGTAGTGCCATTGGCTCTTGTTCTTTCTGCTACCCATCGGGGTGCCAGCACTGTCTGCTGGTTCTCGCCACAGCCTTTGGCCTAGGTGCCTCCATCTTGGTATCTGAGGTCCAGCACCGTCAGCTGGTCCTTGGTAGTGCTTTTTAGCACAGGTACCTTCTGCTTAGTAACCGTGGTCCAGCACCGTCAGTTGGTCCTCGGTAGTGCCATTGGCTCTTGTTCCTTCTGCTACCCATCCGGGTGCCAGCACTGTCTGCTGGTTCTCGCCACAGCCTTTGGCCTAGGTGCCTCCATCTCGGTATCCGAGGTCCAGCACCGTCAGCTGGTCCTTGGTAGTGCTTTTTAGCACAGGTACCTTCTGCTTAGTAACCATGGTCCAGCACCGTCAGTTGGTCCTCGGTAGTGCCATTGGCTTTTGTTCCTTCTACTACCCATCCGGGTGCCAGCACTGTCTGCTGGTTCTCGCCAGTTTCTCAGCCTTCTTTTACCTTCTGCTACATTTCCCAGATCAACCTTTTTGAAATTGTCTTTGGTAATCCTTATTGATCTCCATGACGATGACCCTGATGATGACAACCCTGAAGACCACACCAAAGAAGACCAGAAATATGACCCTAAATAATAAGACCAAGAGGACAAAGAACATGAAGACAACCACCAAGATACAGAACAAAAGACAGAAGAACAAGAAGCAGAAGAAGCAAAAGCAGAAGAACAGAAAGCAGAAGAACATTAAGCATAAGACAAAAAATCAGCATAGAAGAAATCAAAATTATAAGCAGAAGAAGACTAAGCAGTAAATGGGGGTGAGTCCGTTCCTCCTCGTGGTGCCCCTGTAAAATGCCTGCTCCTGCAGGCCAAACTGAACGCGGACAAATCCTGTTGTAAATCTTTTGTGACAGGCAGAACGTAAGGTGTAATCTTATAACTTTTATAGATAAGTACTACAGGAATGCCTGTCACCATAAGAAAATGAAGAAAAAGAAGAATAGGAAGAAGATGAAGAAATAGCATATGAAAATTAATAATAGCTGAATAAGAAGAATATGAAGAATGGAAAAAAAAAATTAATGGGAAGAAGGTGAAGAAGAAGAAGATGAATAAGGTGAAGAAAAAGTTGATGAAAAAAATGCTACTGCTGCGGATCATGAAGGAGAAAGTGTGGGAGAAGTACAAAAGAAGGTGAAGAGCATGGAAGTTGCGAAACATACATATCTGACTAAATATAAAAAAGTTAACATAGTCAATATCTTTTTAACTCCGAACGTCTTGAAAAAAAAAATTGGAATTAATGCTATGCCATGTGATTTGAATAAACCACTATGCTTTTAATGTCTCCTCCACCTCCCACAATACATTCTACATGATTCTTATTTGTTTTCAATTATGTAGAATTAGCCAACAAGGAAATAAAGGCCTTTTTTTAATTCCGATACCGGAAGTCCCATTGACTTGAATGGGACTTCCGGTATCGGAATCGGCGATACCCGATATTTTTTTCGTATCGGGCGATACCATCCCATACGATATTTTTGGGTATCGAACGGTATCGCTCAACACTAGTCGTGAGCACTTTGAACCCCCTAAATGCTTCACAGAAGCTTATAATGCAGAGCCGTTAAAATAAAAAATCATTTTTTTTCCACAAAAATGATTTTTTAGCCCCAATTTTTTTATTTTCCCAAGGGCAGCAAAATAAATTAGACCCCCAAAGTTGATGTGCAATTTGTCCTAATTACGCTAATGGCCCAGATGTTGAGGCAAACCACTGTCTGGGCACATGTTGGGGCTCAGAAGGGAAGGGGCACCATTTTGACTTTTTGAATGCAAAATTGGCTCGAATTAATGGTGGCATCATGTCATGTTTGGAGATGCCCTGATGTGCCTAAATAGTGGAAGCCACCTTAATTTTAGCTCCAACCCTAACCCCAACACACACCTAACCTTAATCCCAACACTAACTTTAATCCCAACCCTAACCCTAATCCTAATCCCTAACCCTAATCCTAACCCTAATCCCAACCCTAACCCCAACACACCCCTAACACAAACACACCCCTAACCACTAAATGTAGCAGCATTTTTTATGGTAGTAAAATATTGTAGCAAAAATAAAAATTAGCGTAGTAGAAACAGCAAGGCACTAATTCAAAAAGTTAGTAGTAGGTGCACAAGTAGGGTCTCCAGCCCACGTAGTAATATAAAAGAACTTGCCACTCAGATTAGCAAATAGAGTTAATCTTTTTGTTTTATTTGCATCCAGATTATGTGTTAAACGTTTTCGATCCGACAGTGGATCTTCATCAGAACTTCTCTAAAGAATCTTCTTTAGAGAAGCTGAAAGACCTCTGTAAAGTCCTTCAGTGTTTTGAGGAATGCACACGACTGATAAGCGCAGACGACGCCATCCTAAGCATGAGCATCCCACTTATGCGTCTGCTCATGCAAACTTTGACGCACATTAAAGAGCAGGCGTCTGCAGCCGAGGTTGATGAGGAGGAAGAGGAGGAGGGAAGCCTTGATGACAGTCAGTCATTGTCTGCTCCGGGACCTCTGCTGGACGAGGTGGAGGAAGAAGAGGAAGAGGAGGAGGAGGATGATGATGGGGATGATTATTTAGGGGAGGAGGATGCTTCTCATGGGGCAAGAGAAAATGTTGGCGTGGCAAGGTGAGGCACAGGGTTTGTGCGTGACTTGGAGGGATGTGGATTTGCCAGAAAGTGCTCCTCCACCCAGCACTCGCAGTGCATCATTGACACCTGGAACATTGGCGCACATGTCAGATTATGCCTTGCAGATCCTAAAAAGGGTCCCCGCATTGCCATAATGATGAACGATGAGGACTACTGGTTGGCCAGCATCCTGGATCCACGCTATAAAGGCAAATTCCAAAACATCATGGCACAGGAGAACCTTGACCTAATATTGGCTAACAAACAAGCAACTGTGGTAAACCGTTTGTTTGAGGCATTCCCAGCACACAGCAGCAGTGATGGTTCTCCAACGAGCCGTAGGGGGCAACATGTAAGAGGTGTTCGTGGTGCACACATCAAAAGTGTCGTTGGAGACAGGGGTTTCATGACCATGTTTTAGACTCATTTTTCAAGTTCCGCTCACACGACTGGTAATACTGCATCGATTGAAATTGACAGGAGACAGAAGTTGTCAACTATAGTTACAAACTACTTCTCGTCCCATATCGATGTTCTCCTTCATAGGTCATTCCCCTTTGACTATTGGGCCTCTAAACTGGATGCCTGGCCTGAATTGGCACAATATTCCTTACAGGAGCTCGCTTGCCCTGCTGCTAGTGTGCTATCGGAAAGAGTCTTCAGTGCTGCTGGCTCAATACTGACAGAAAAAAGGACCCGTCTGTCGACCCAGAATGTTGATGATCAGGACCCCCTGATGAAAGAAAGATTCCGAAACGCGCGGCGGGGAGCACGTGATAAGGACGTGGTGACCCCTATAGGTAATGGTCTGTTTATATCATACCGCGTTATATATTATATAATTAATTGCTATTTTCCAGAGATAAAGGTGGCACTGTTTGTTTCTTAGTGCACAGCTTTGGTTGCACAGGCACTCTGCACTTTATTTTGGATATGAGAAAAAACCTTGTGGACACATATAAATGTGGTTTTAAAAGGCACATGTATTTAAAAGGCACATATATTTTTGTATTTTTTGTATAATATTATTATGTGACAATTTTGCACATTGCACTTTGTTCCTTTTCATGTGTGGTATTTATTTAATATTTAATATTTTATTATTATTTTTATGTAATTTTTTGCACTCTCTTTATAATCTCTTTTGGAAAATGGTCATCTTATAATATATGTGGTATACTTATATAACAATTGGGTTCTATTATTCCTTTGAATATTGTTACATTGTTCCTATACGTGCACTCTTTTTGTTTTATTGGTTTTAATATAACCACCTGTATAATAGAAATATAATAAAATAATATTTAATAAGTACACCCTGTCTGGTTTTCCTTGGTATAGAGGTCTTTTGATTGGTTGGTTGGTGCATTTTATCCTAACAGTGTGTTATCACTGATTTCACTGGACACTGGTGATATATTCTATTAATTTTATTATTACCATTATTTTTATTATTTTTAATATAGAACAAAATATTATATCCAGTGTTGGTGTGTTCTTTTCCAATCCAATAGAATCGCCTACAGCCTGTGGCTTCTGTCTTTTGCACTCCAAAGTTACCTGACAGATCATGATATGCAGTGAGGATCATGTCTACATCTCTCCCTGTGATCAAAATTTGATGGAGATGAGTAACGGTGATGGGATCAACAGTACTGCGATACAGCAACCCTTTCTTCACAAAGAACTGTTTTCGCTGTCTCCATACACAAAGTAATTGAGGGTCAGCATCGCCTCTGAGAATTCTCCCGGGAGTTTTTCCCGTGATTAGTAATTCCTAAATTTCTGCAATCACTCGACTTTATGTCTGTACTTTTATCTATCTCGTTTCCTCTTGCGGAGAGTCTGGACTGTCTTACTGAGACAGAAATAAATATGAAGATTTAAAAATACCCCAACAGTGTATACTTGTGTACGCTTCAAAAACATTTCCTTTTTTCTACTTTTTAGATTGTTGTCTAATCCATACTGAGGCTGTGAGTGTCTTTGTCGGACTCCGGAAATAAACACAGAGATTTTAAATGTTTAAACTATGCTATATATACCTGTTATCCAGTGATACTGTATCCTTTCTCAACTTTCTGCAATCTTGTCGAATCCATACTGTGCCTGAGACCATCTGAGTCTGCCTTCTGATTACAGATGAGTGGTGTTTGAGTGGAACTGTTGGCCAAGTTCAAATTCTAGCTGTTTTGGGCGGTGTTAGATCCGTTCGTCGAACTACAACACATTGATTAAAATTTGGCTGTTCGAATTTCCGTTCGAGAACGTTTCGCTAAACAAAAGCATATCTTTTTTTTCACATTAATAATGGTTTTGAATGATAATAGACAGTTTTAGGGCATAGTAACGGTGTCTGGTAGCCAGCAGTGTAGTACACCTGTGAAGGAGCTACACCGTGTGTGTTCTAATAATTTTTTACCGCATATTGTCCTGAAAATCCTTTTGGGCCTAGTAACTGTGTCTGCTACTCAGAAGAGGAGCCCACCTGTGAACCGAGATATGCCGCCTGTTTATGAAAGAACCAGTTTTTGACTGCATTTATACCACTTAATACTTTGGGCCTAGTAACTGTGTATGCTACTCAGCAGATTTGGCCACCCGCGAACCAAGCTATGCCGCCTGTTTATGTAAGAACTGTGTGCTACTCAGCAGAGGAGCCCAGCTGTTAAGCAAGCTACAGTACCTGTGGTTTGGACACTTAATTTTTTCACATTCTTTCTGGAATGCCGTTTAGGCCTAATTCCGGAATTATGGTTGACCTGCACTTACTGGGAAATGCTTGTTCGCGGGGAAGAATTGTAATCCCAGATCCCCATCACTAACGGGTTCAGCGTGTTATCCGCACCTGTAAGCGATACACGCTGGTCCTTTCATTGTAGCACGCGTGCAGCCCCGGACATGTAAGGGCATGACAGACCTGTTATTGGCCGATCTCACGTGCCAGAGCCTCTCGTGTCGCTCTATTAAGCTGGACGCGGACCGCGGGGGCATGCCTGAGTCTTGTTTATTAATGGAATTAAGCTTGCAATCTGTGCAGCTTTTTTGTGGATGGCATGGTTGAGGTTGCCCGTGTTGAGTCCAATTAAGCCGCAGGCTCCCCTCCTGGTCTTGCCCTTCTGGACATTCCTTTAAGGTTCAGCTTTGCAACCATACTGCCCCCGGAAAACAAACACTTTTCCTGACAGTGACATTTTGGTCAAAGAGCGCAATGACATCACGTCTGTACGCCCTCTGCCTAAACAGTCCAAGTGCAGAGAGATGGAAGATGGGGACGATGAGGAGTCCAGAGTACAGGGATTCCTTAGCGAGGAGACTTATTTAATTGTTTTAAAGGTTGGGAGCAATTTTTGGGGAGCACGATACAATGGAGAATGATATCTGGGGCCCACCATACACTGTAGCATTCCAAAGGTGGACATTAGTCACTGGAGCAGCATTTACAGGGCCCATTATACACTGAAGCATTAGAAATGGGGCCCATTATATATGGAGCATTATTTGGGCACATAAGACACTGGAGCTTCAACCATGGTGAATAACATATACTGTAGCATTATGTGGAGCTTATCATATACTGTATCAAACATTATATGGGACCAATGATTCTGTATGGAGAAATATATGGGCCTCATTACTCTGTATGGCGCAGTATGCGGTGGCCATAATACTGTATGGAGGAATATGCTGTCTGTTTTTGGAGCTATTGGAGAATTTAAAATGGATATCAGTCATGTGATGTAAGAATTGAAGTATTTTTAACCCCGCGTCAGGAACAATGGATCTGACAGGCGCAGCTCTTCTACTTTCATTTCTCCCTTCTCACCAGATTTTCAGGAAACCCCCTCCCTCTAGATAGTCTCCTGGCTCTAGCTGCTGTGTGAAACCTGATACCACAGTTGGTCTGCAGAGATTCAGGAAGGAAGATATAGCTGTGCTGGCTTCTCAGGCTCATTGGTCCCGAACACATCACACTTTATAAGGTTGGTATGTAATGTTTTTAGTCATTACTATTGTTTATTTAACTTGTTTTATGAATGGATAGAGAAAGGTTTGAGGATATTTCATATAAATAAGGCAGATGTTCTTACAAATGAAAGTGTGCTTCTCAGGCACATTGTTCCCTAATGCATATTCTCTCTCTTGCTTCAGATTATCTTCTGAAATGGAGAAGAAAATGTATGATCTTTCAAAACCCCATCATGTTGAGGAAGTGGGAAACATGCTGTTAGATGATAATGATGCAGACCCCAAAATGAATGAGGAATTTGGAGAAAGTGAGATTGATTCTCATGATGAGGTGGAAGTCTGTTAACTAAATTCTGAAACAGAGCAAGATGGTGACAGTGATGAGGAGGAAGAAGATATAGAATCTTATTATATGGGAAAAGATAAAAAAAACAAATGGAACAAGAATCCACCCATAAAAAAACGCATGGAACCTCATAACATTATCACTCACCTTCCTGCAGTTATGGGAACAGCACGTAATGCAAAAAATGCAGCTGAATGCTGGAATACTTTTTTCACAGATGACATTCTGAACTAATGCTTGGAGAGCTACGCAGGAGAAGTATGAAAACCATCGGTATCCCCTCTGGCCTTCAAGTTAGGCTCAAAAGATTCCGCCCAGATATTGATACTGAAAATCCAACACCTGTACCACCTCCCAAAAGAAGGAGATGCACCACCTGCACCATGGAAAGTGGGAACAGAAGGCTTTCTAATTATGAATGTCTCAAATGTCATCATGCAATCTGCCTGACACATGCAAAAATGTATTGCAATTCTTGCTCTTTGCTTTGGAAATGTGTTTTTTCTGGGGAACCTTCAGGATCTAATTCAGATTAATTCTGTGTGTAATATTATTCTAGGTGCCTAGAAAATGTTTTTGTGCCAAAATTTTCTCTTTTTAATAACTGTTACTTGATATCATTGGGAGCTATTTGGTGGGAGTGTTGAAATTTGTGTATATCAAAGTTATTACTTTTATGTTGAGTAAATGGGTTTGTTTTGCACCTGATAATGTGTAGTCTCTTTTATTACATTCCTATGAAGGTCTCTGATCACTTTTAGATCACTGAAATTGAGAAAATTAGATATTCTAGGCATTTTTCTAGCCTGCGCTTGACAGGCACATTGTTCCATTACGAGTTAGTGCGAGTGGGAGTGTTGAAATTTGTGTATATCAAAGTTATTACTTTTATGTTGAGTAAATGGGTTAGTTTTGCACCTGATAATGTGTAGTCTCTTTTATTACATTCCTATGAAGGTCTCTGATCACTTTTAGATCAGTGAAATTGAGAAAATTAGATATTCTAGGCATTTTTCTAGCCTGCGCTTGACAGGCACATTGTTCCATTACGAGTTAGTGCGAATATTGTTCCTGATGGAGGGTTAATTGTACTGTACTGCTATTTCTCTGCCGTATCAAAGGATCATGAATTGTGTCATGTGTTAAAGGAGCTCAGTGACACTCTTTGGCCCTGGGCCCACGAAAATCTGTAGCCAGCACTACCCCCCCACAACTTTAGCCAAATAACCCCCAGTTTTCAATGCCTAACTATTATTATAAAGTAAATTAACGTTGACAAGCTTAAGGAATAAGAATTGATGCTTTTGGCATTAAAATGGGCACCGTTGGTGTGTTTCCTTTCCTCCACTCACTGCCGACTTTTCTTCCCCATTGACTTAAATTGGGTTTCGTGTTTCAGTCAGACTTTGACTTTTCACAATAATCGGCCGATTTCGTTCGACCCGACTTTTGCTTCGTGAAACCCGACTTGACCCGAAAAAAGGCAAAGTCGCTCATCTCTAGTAATGACCCATAAGACCATGCGGTATTGGAGGAGGGAAATGATATCCATAAATTCCTCATAGTAATCTATGCAGTTCCTAAAAACGGAATCCCATCTAAAAATTGAAAGTAGTCCGGTTAACTGCAAAGGTCAACATAAACAATATGTAAATCATATGGCTAGAGAAAACAGGCAAAAGACAATTGTTCATTAATACCCTTAGGTTCCAAATTCTCCATCCAAAAGATCCACTCACATTCTCTTTTGAGTATAGTTTTGTCAATGTTCCCCCCACGGGGTTAACATTGACTACCTCAATGACCGTAAACTTGATGTCAGTAAGATTGCTATTGTAGGCCAGCTGCATGTGTTTTGCCAATGGGGTGTCCCTCCTATTCCTGATGTCCCCCATATGCTCACCCACTCTCCGTCTAAATTCCCTTTTGGTCTTGCCTATATAATCTTTAGGGCAAGGAACAAGTGGCCAAATATACCACACCAGTGGTTTTACAGTTGGAAAAATCGCATTGGTAGAATATTTTCCCCATGTCTGAGCTACGGAAGGACTTGCCAGGTTTCATCCATTTGCACATGCTGCAATCCCCACACTTAAAAAAAACCACATGGTCTCCTCTCAAGCCATGTACCCTTCGCTGCCGGTCTTTTATATTGACTAGGCACCAACATGTCCCTTATAGATTTCCCTTTTCTAAAGGTGATGTTAGGGCGTTCACCTACCAGATCTCTAATATCAGGGTCCAGCCTCAGAATATCCCAATGTTTTGTCAAGATTTTTCTGACCTCTTGATGTTTAGTGTCAAAAGTCCCAATGATTCTCAGAGTGTCAGAGACATCATTATCAGTACTGTTGTGAGTTCATTTTCTGGTCTACCAGTTGTGAGTTCTCCTTCCAGGCTCCCTCTGGTGGTAACAGGAGGTAGTGAGGCTGATTTAATCAATAGAGATTTGCCACCTGAGAAGGAGGATGACGATTGGACCTCAGGAATCTCAGACTGGATTTAAGACAGCCGACGCCCTATTCTGGTGCTGGTGATTCCTTCTGGCTTGACAAGTCTTGGTTCTCAGCTATGTTCCAGTCATCTCAAGCTAAGTTTTTCTGCTAATTTTCACACTTGATTTTGTTGGTCTATTCAGTTTTTTGTGTGGTCAGCCAGCCCCGGCTGGGGCTGTGCTGAATTTCCACTCTTACTTATCTGTATTTGCCAATTTGCTTTTTGTCCCTTATTAGATTGGCCTCTTTTTGCTCTGCCTCAGAATATTTCAGAGTGTTGATATAGTGGGAGAAGTCTAGTGACTTCAGGGTTAACTTTGTTATCAGAAGTGTTGGACATTATTTTTGTAGGGTTTTTGGCAGTTTGCATACAGTGTCTTTCCTTTCCTATCCTTTCTAGTTAGTTTGGGCCCCATCGTTTGCTCAGCCTATTTTCCTGCCTATGTTTGTGTTTTCATCTTGTTTCACCGTCAATACATGTGTGGGGGCTGTCTATTATTTGGGGTCTGCTCTGGGGCAGTTAGTTTTCCCCTTTTCTTGCTTTATGCTTATTTAGTCCTCCGGCCGTGACAAGGCATCTAGGTTCTTCGTAGGTACGCTCCACGGCTGCTGCTAGTTGTGTGGTTAGGATCAGGGATCTGCAATCTGCATAGTTACCAACCTCTCTGGTTTTCTGGGGCTTAGCTTGTTTAGTTTTTTCCTCTATGGTGACCCATTCATAGCACAGTACGTTTCTGTAAAAGTTGTTGTCTATCCGCTCTTTTTGCAAATTTATATGCTATATCAAGGAGATGCTTCGGATAACCTTTTTCATTGAACCGATTATACATTTCCCCTGCTTACTATAAAAGAGATTATTCCTAGAACAATTCCTCCTGAGTCTGAGGAACTGACCCTTGGGAATTCCTCTTTTGAGAGGAGCAGGGTGGTGACTCTGCCAATGTAACAGACTGTAGGTGCTCGTTGGTTTCCGGTGGATTCTTGTGGAGATCACCCCAAACGATTCCCTTCTAATTTTGACATCCAAAAAAGCTACTTCCTCCTTCTCAATTTCAGAAGTAAATCTGAGGTCTATGTTGTTATGATTCAGTTCTCTTACAAACACCTCAAATTGCTCCTTCATCCCTGACCATACAACAAAAACATCATCTATATAGCGATACCATATAGAGATGTAGTCCTGCCACCATTTCGTGTCACCTCCAAAAACGATAGTTTCCTCCCATCATCCCAGGAACAGATTTGCATACGACGGGGCACAGGGACTCCCCATTGTGGTGCCTCTGAGCTGGTGGAGGTATTTCCCATCGAACACGTTATGGGTGAGTGTGAATCTGAGAAGGAATGACACAAAGTTATTATGCTTTCTACAGGCTACCGATCTTTGCTGGAGAAAGTGCTCCACACCTTCAATTCCCCCCTGGTGTGGTATATTGCTATACAGGGCCTCTATATCAATAGATGCTAACCAGGTGCCCTCCTCAAGTTGGATGCCCTCTAGTTTCAGTAGTAAGTCTGCCATGTCTCTAAGATATGACGGGATAGAGACAACAAAGGGACGCAAAACTTGATCTATATAGATCCCACAATTTTGTGTCAAGGAATCCACCCCTGAGACAATTGGACGTCCTTTTAATGGATCCAGTCCTTTGTGCACTTTCGGAAGTGTGTAAAACGTGGCTACCACTGGAAACTTGGGTAGGAGAAAGTCGAATTCGGTTTTGGAAATCAGTCTATCAGACAGAGCCTCCTCAACTATAGTTTGTAGCTCTGTCCTATAGATCATTAATGGGTTTGTATTAAGGACCTCATAAGTAGTCGTGTCATGCAGAATATGCTGGCACATCTTACGATATTCAAGATGATTCATAATGATCAAGTTTTCCCCTTTGTCAGATGGTTTTATTATCAACTGATCATTTTTCTTAAGGCCAACCAAAGCACTTCGTTACTCCTCCGATAGATTGTCCTCATCATCCCATTCAGACCTTTTATTGATCTTTTTGAGGTCTCTCTCCACTAATAGTGAAAATATATTAATATTCTTGGTGTCACCCTGTGGTGGCATCCTTTCACTCTTGTTTTTCAAGGTAGTGAAGGGACCTTTTCCATACTCTGGGATGTTCTCACTCTCTCTGAGGAGGCCCACAAGTGCTTGGTATCCTTTAATATCCTCATCATTGAGGCCCTGTTGATAACACTCATCTCGGTCATTAAGTCTAAAGAACTTTTGCCATTTCAGTTTCCTGCAGAACAAATTTAGGTCCCTTACCCATTCGAAACAATTAAAACTGTTTGTTGGCACAAAGTTTAAGCCTCTTGATAGCACACTAAATTCTTCCCTGGTCAGGACATGCGAGGACAGGTTTAGGATTTGGCCCATGATTATTTGAACCGGGCTCTGAGATGATACCCTACTCTTGCACCATGCTCCAAAAAAGAGGAAGAAGATGAAGTGGAAGAGGAGGGCACAGAGGAGGGTCCCACAGATTCTGATACAATGTTGGGTACCGAATGATGCATTTGTGATCTCATCCCACCCCTGTGTGCCCCCTTTCTGCCAGATCTCCCTCTCCCAGCTTGCCATCTTTGTTTAGGGAAAGTGCCCCTAAAAAATGATACACCACTGGAAGTATTCTCTGTTTTTTCTGTTTCCGAGGTGGCAAAGTCTGAGGATGACGCCTCTGACTGTCTTTCTGTTTGAAAATTAAAGACTTGATTTTCACTAAAATCCTTTAGGTCCCTTTGGAATTGTAGGTGTTTTCTTTCTTTCAACAGGGCTTGATACCTCTCCACCGAGGTTTGCAAAAGTCCCTCCCTCCTAATGAAGTCAGGGTCTGTTTTATGCTTAAGCACACGCTCAATTAATTTATTGAGCTGGCTAGTAGATTTTTTAAAGACCCTCCTTTCTTCTGCTAATAGGATCTGCATAAACCTTATTGATGACTCAATAGATTCCTTTATCCATACATTCATCAACTCAGGCGATGTGATCCTTTGAGAGGGACTAATATTGATCCTTAGTCCTCTTGGTACAATCTGATTCTTTAAATCAGGGGTCCTCAAGCTTTTTAAACAGGGGTCCAGATCACGGTCCCTCAGACCACTGGAGGACCGGAATATAGTTTAAAAAAAATTAGGAACAAATTCATATGCACACTGCACATATCTTATTTAGAAATAATAAAACAAAATAGGAACAAATACAATATTAAAAATGAAGAAGTAATTAAATCATCAAACTTACCGATTTTTTTGGGTTCTTCGAATATCCTACACTTCGAGTCAATTTTTTCTCTTTCTTGATATCATTGTTTCCTAGGGATTCAAAATTGCTGTTAGTAAAATACCAACATATATACAGCGCTACAAAAACAATATACCAGCAATAAAATTTCCCTCACAGAGACATACAGACTGCACTGCCCATCAATGCGGCCTGATCAGTGCCCATCGATGCAGCCTGATCAGTGCACATCAATGCAGCCTCACCAGTGCCCATATTGGTGGAACTCCACTTTTACCACAGGCTCAGACTAGTGTGGTGCAAGAATCCCCAATAGGCAGCATTGGTCCCTAAAAGGCAGGTAAATGTCCCCAATAAGCAGCCCAGGTCCCCAATAGGCAGCACAGGTCCCCAATAGGCAGCACAGGTCCCCAATAGGCAGGAAAATGTGCTCAATATGTAGCACAGGTTGCCAATAGGCAGCACAGGTCCCCAATAGGCAGATACAGGTCCCCAATAGGCAGCACAGGTCCCCAATAGGCAGCTCAGGTTCCCAATAGGCAGGAAAATGTGCTCAATATGTAGCACAGTTCCCCAAAAGGCAGCACAGTTCCCCAATAGGCAGCACAGTCCCCAATAGGCATCACAGCGCCCAATAGGAAGGTACAGGTCCCCAATAGGTAGCACAGATCCCCAATAGGCAGCACAGGTCCCTAATAGGCAGGTAAATGTCCCCAATAGGTAGCACAGGTCCCCAATAAGCAGCACTGGTTTCCAATAGGCAGCACAGGTCCCCAATAGGCAGATACAGGTCCCCAATAGGCAGCACAGGTCCCCAATAGGCAGCACAGGTTCCCAATAGGCAGGAAAATGTGCTCAATATGTAGCACAGTTCCCCAAAAGGCAGCACAGTTCCCCAATAGGCAGCACAGTCGCCAATAGGCATCACAGTGCCCAATAGGCAGGTACAGGTCCCCAATAGGTAGCACAGATCCCCAATAGGCAGCACAGGTCCCTAATAGGCAGGTAAATGTCCCCAATAGGTAGCACAGGTCCCCAATAAGCAGCACAGGTCCCCAAAAGGCAGCACAGGTCCCCAATAGGCAGGAAAATGTGCTCAAAATGTAGCACAGGTCCCCAAAAGGCAGCACAGTTCCCCAATAGGCAGCACAGGTTGCCAATAGGCAGCACAGGTCCCCAATAGGCAGATACAGGTCCCCAATAGGCAGCACAGGTCCCCAATAGGCAGCACAGGTCCCTAATAGGCAGGTAAATGTCCCCAACAGGTAGCACAGGTCCCCAAAAGGTAGCATAGGTTCCCAAATAGGCAGGTAAATGTCCCCAGTAGGTAGCACAGGTCCCAAATAGGCAGGAACATGTCCCCAATACATAGCACAGGTCCACAAAAGGTAGCACAGGCCTCCAATAGGCAGCACAGGTCCCCAATAGGCAGATACAGGTCCCCAATAGGCAGCACAGGTCCCCAATAGGCAGGTACGGGTCCCCAATAGGTAGCACAGGTCCCTAATAGGCAGGTAAATGTCCCCAATAGGTAGCACAGGTCCTCAAAAGGTAGCACAGGTCCCCAATAGGCAGGTAAATGTCCCCAGTAGGTAGCACAGGTCCCAAATAGGCAGGAACATGCCCCCAATACGTAGCACAGGTCCCCAAAAGGTAGCACAGGTCCCCAGTAGGCAGCATAGGTCCCAAATAGGCAGGAACATGTCCCCAATACGTAGCACAGGTCCCCAAAAGGTAGCACAGGTCCCCAGTAGGCAGCACAGGTCCCAAATAGGCAGGAACATGTCCCTAATACGTACTGTAACAGGTCCTCAAAAGGCACCACAGGTCCCAAATAGGCAGGAACATGTCCCCAATACGTAGCACAGGTCCCCAAAGGTAGCACAGTTCCCCATTATGCAGCAAAGGTCCCCAATACGACCCGTAGTTAAAAAGAAAAAAAAACAGTACTCACCTATGTCCCCTGCTGCTCTGAAGAGGCACCCGCTCATCGCCGTCTTCTTCCAGCACAGGCACAGGCGGCGTGACGTCATCAGGCCGCGCAGGCGGCGTGATGATAATCACGTCGCCTGTGTGGTCTCTGCTGCATACTGAGGGCTGAGCAACGCCTTTCCTCGGCGCCTCATCCCGCCCGCGATTACAGGGCCCGTCGGCCCTGTAATCAGTGCAGTTTAATGTCGGCCTGGCCAGGGGCCGGATAAAAGTCCTTCGCAGGCCGCATGTGGCCCAGGGGCTGTAGTTTGAAGACCCATGCTTAAAATAGTTCTCTAATGTCCTAATCTCCCACCAGGATTTTAGGTATTCTTTGTAACCACCACACACTTCATTGAATAAATTCTTAAGGGCTAGAGGACCAGTGCTATTTCCTTGTGCGCTACCAATACAGAATGTCTGATTCGCATCTTCCAGCCATAGATCTGAGTTAATAGGACCCGCAAGAAAACTGGCCATTCCAATTCCGAATTAATTGTAATCAGTACATAAGATATATCCAGGGTCTCAAACGGTAAATCATATAAACACCCTACAAAAACTATCCTTTATTGTTAAAACGAACCCGAAAAAAGGGGGGTTCACACCACAAAGTGAACAGAAAAAACAAACAACAAAATGTGCCCAAGAAAAACATAAAAATGGGGGTCTACTAAGAGTCCCTGATGCAAACTAACACTCACGCCTTCCTTGCTGCAGAGGTTGGCACTCTAGGGGGGAACGTTGTGGCGCCCCCACTCAACGATGGCTCTCCCTAGGGACCCTATTGCACCCTACCGCCACTAGGGAAATCCCTTCCCCAATGCTAAAGGGACCCCTGTCACTATACAAAGGCAGTCCTATGATAAGGAGGACCCTGAGCCCCAAATTAAAAACATATACAGGAACACAACGGCAGTATATAGGCGTATTATGGTGAAGATGAGCGCAAGAAAAACAATTCTCCTTAGATAAAAACTTTGAGGATATAGTGGCAATTAAACCATCATAAAGAAAACAGGTAAACCATAATTGGCAAAAATCTTGACAACCATATACACTGTGTTCCAAATTATTATGCAAAAAATATTTCCTCATATTTTTTCTAAATTACCTATATGAATTGCAGTCATTGTTATTTTACAGTCATCTAATATTCTAGTATAATTGCAATGTTTTTGAACAAACTGCCTATGAAAACAGTTTTTTTTTTAAAATAATAAACACTCAAAATGCATGTTCCAAATTATTATGCACAGCAGAGTTTTCAACCTTTTTATTTTTATTTTGAAGAAAAAAAAGGTCAATTGTGAAATTATAAGCATTATCAGCTTATTACAAAATGAAATCAAACAGTTTTCAAGTCAAAACTTTTTCCTAGGTGATGTTACATTTGCACATAGGACCCCTTGTTCAAAAGAAGCTTCTGAACTCTCTCATCCATTGAATTTGTCAGTTTTTGGATGGTTTGTGCTTCAATTGATTTGCATATGGACAGAATACCCTCCCAGAGTTGTTGCTTAGATGAGAACTGCCTCCCACCATCATAGACACTCCTTTTGATGATGCTCTAGAGGTTCTCAATGGGGTTGAGGTCAGGGGAAGATGGTGGCCACACCATAAGTTTGTCCTCTTTTATGCCCATAGCAGCCAGAGATGCAGATGTGTTATTTTCAGCATGAGACAGTGCATTATCATGCATGAAAATGATCTTGCTGCGGAAAGCACGGTTCTTCCTATTGAACCATGGCAGGAAGTGCTGTTTTAGAAACTCCACATAGATTATGGAGTTCATCTTTACCCTTTCAGGGATCCTAAAGGGGCCGACAATCTCTCTCCCCATGATTCCAGCCCAAAACATTACTCCACCTCCTCTTTGTTGGCGCCTTAGCCGTGTTTTCATGGGGTGTCCATCAACCAGCCATCCTCCACTCCATCCATCTGGACCATCGAGCGTTGCATGGCACTCATCGGTGAACCAAACAGTTTGGAAGTCAGTCTTCATGTATCGTTTGGCCCACTGGAGTCGTTTCTGCTTGTGTGCAGTGGATAGAGGTGGTTGACAGGATGGCTTACCCACAGCTGCAAACTTCTGAAGGACCCTGCATCTTGTTGTTCGGGGGATGTTGGAGGCACCAGCAGCTTCAAAAACTTGTCTGCTGCTATGACAAGGAATTATTGCAGCTGCTCTTTTAACCTGACGCAATTGCCTGTTGGAAAGAGTCCTCAATTTTTCCTTATCAGCACCCACACGTGTGTGCTGGGAATCAGCTACATACTTCTTGATTGTGCGATGATCATGATGAAGTGTCTTGGCAATGTTGATTGTAGTCATGCCTTGACCTAAATACTCCACAATTTGTTGCTTCTCAGCAGCTGACACATCCTTTTTCTTTCCCATTTTGGCAAAAAATGTAGGCTGCTTAATAATGTGGAACAGCCTTCTTAAGTAGTCTTGCCTTTATTTGGACACACCTGCCAAACTAATTTCCACAGGTATCTGCAATTGCTTTCAGTGATATAAAGAGCCCTGACACACATCACCATCAGTGAGTTTAAATGACGAACAAAAAAAGTCTAACCTTATCACTCCGAAACTCTTTTTGCATAATAATTTGGAACACAGTGTACACACTAGCTCAGGCTTAACCCCAGCAATAAATATACAGTGACAGGGGTCAGCCTCACAAGAATGATACACTTCGAACCATGGGGATTAGATTGCCTCAAAGTGCATTCTCACTACGAATACAGATAACAGCACATTCAGGGTCAATCAGTAGTATACATGTATCAGAAAGAATGCTCAGATATAGATAGTCTGAATACTACTCATATCGCCCGCCATCTGACTGGCAGATGGCGGGCGATAGGAAACATACATAATATTTTGACTGTAATTATCATTATTTTACAGTTCATATTGAATGAAGATGTCTTCAAATCAGACTGAAGGTTTGTAGACATGTATTATTTATAGTGTTGAGCATTCCGATACTGCAAATATCAGGTATCGGCCGATATTCACTGTATCGGAGTTCCGATATTTTTAAAATATCGAATACCGGAATCGGAAGTTCCCATAATGCAATGAGCCAGTTGTGTTAGCCATGGTAACTAATGGCATGGCTGTGATTGGCTGCTGAAATTATGTCATCATGATGTGCGGTCTGTGCGGGCCTGCCGGAGGTCTGTGTGGGCTGCCGGGGGTCTGTGTGGGCCTGCCGGGGGTCTGTGTGGGCCTGCCGGGAGTTGTGTGTGTGTGCAGGCATCGTCCAATGGGACTACAAGTCCCACCGGGCTATTCCTGCTACAATGACAGTGATTGACACATCAGCCAATGATGGGACAGTAGTAGTCCCATCATCCTGCTAATGTGTTGAATGTAAAAAAAAACATACATACTACATACATGCATACTACATACATACTACATATATACTAATTCATACAACATACATACATACTACATACATACTTCATATATACTACATTCATACAACATACATACATACTACATACATACTACATATATACTACATTCATACAGCATACATATTGCATAATACATACATACTACATATATACTACATTCATACAACATATATACATACATACTACATACTACATACATACTACATATGTGCTACATTCATTCAACATACATACATACATACTACATACATACTACACATATACTACATTCATACAACATACATACATACTACATAATACATACATACTACATATATACTACATTCATACAACATACATACATACTACATAATACATACATACTACATATATACTACATTCATACAGCATACATACATACTACATACTACATACATACTACATGTATACTACATTCATGCAACATACATACATACTGCATTCTACATACATACTACATATATACTACATTCATACAACATACATACATACTACATACTTACTACATACATACAACATACATACAACATGCTACATACATACAGCATACATACAACATACATGCTACATACATACTACATACATACTACATACAATACATTCATACATTCCTGCAATACATACATATAGACATACAGTACATATAACATAAAGTACATACTCACCATCACTTGTCACTTTGATCCCCGAAGCCAGTGTCATCTCACTGTAAAAAATATTAAAATAACAAACAACCGATATACTCCCTGATCCGCAGAAATCCACAAGTGTCCCACGACGATCTCCTGCAGTGCATCATTGAGAGGTTGCTATAGTTCACTGGTCTCACTTTATGGCAAAAGCTGCGTGGGAACTTTCTCACACAGCAATGCCAAAAGTGAGACTAGGGACTATATTTTTACAGTGGCAGAGGAATACAGTGCGGAAGGATACCTAGCTCCCGTCATTGTAATCCTGGTGCCCCTAGAGAGCGGTCGCATCAGCTGATGCTGCTGTTCTCCACGGGAGATCGTCGTGGGACACTCGTGGATTTCTGCGGATCAGGGAGTATATTGCTTGTTTGTTATTTTAATATTTTTTTACAGATGACACTGGCTTCGGGGATCAAAGTGACAAGTGATGGTAAGTATGTACTCTATGTTATATGTACTGTATGTCTATATGTATGTATTGTATGAATGTAAGAATGTATTGTGTGTAGTATGTAGTATGTATGTAGTATGTATGTTGTATGTCTGTAGCATGTTTTATGTATGTTGTATGTCTGTAGTACAGTTGTGGCCAAAAGTGTTGACACCCCTGCAATTCTGTCAGATAATACTCAGTTTTATCTTGAAAATGATTGCAAGCACAAATTCTTTGGTATTATTATCTTCATTTAATTTGTCTTAAATGAAAAAAACACAAAAGAGAATGAAGCAAAAAGCAAAACATTGAACATTTCACACAAAACTCCAAAAATGGGCCAGACTAAAGTATTGGCACCCTCAGCCTAATACTTGGTTGCACAACCTTTAGCCAAAATAACTGCAACCAGCCACTTCCGGTAACCATCAATGAGTTTCTTACAATGCTCTGCTGGAATTTTAGACCATTCTTCTTTGGCAAACTGCTCCAGGTCCCTGATATTTGAAGGGTGCCTTCTCCAAACTGCCATTTTTAGATCTCTCCACAGGTGTTCTATGGAATTCAGGTCTGGACTCATTGCTGGCCACCTTAGAAGTCTCCAGTGCTTTCTCTCAAACCATTTTCTAGTGCTTTTTGAAGTGTGTTTTGGGTCATTGTCCTGCTGGAAGACCCATGACCTCTGAGGGAGACCCAGCTTTCTCACACTGGGCCCTACATTATGCTGCAAAATTTGTTGGTAATCTTCAGACTTCATAATGCCATTCACACGGTCAAGCAGTCCAGTGCCAGAGGCAGCAAAGCAACCCAAAACCTCAGGGAACCTCTGCCATGTTTGACTGAAGGGACCGTGTTCTTTTCTTTGAATGCCTCTTTTTTTCTCCTGTAAAAGAGTATGTTGATGCCTTTGCCCAAAAAGCTTTACTTTTGTCTCATCTGACCAGAGAACATTCTTCCAAAACGTTTTAGGCTTTTTCAGGTAAGTTTTGGCAAACTCCAGCCTGGCTTTTTTATGTCACGGGGTAAGAAATGGGGTCTTCCTGGGTCTCCTACCATACAGTCCCTCTTCATTCAGACGCCAACAGATAGTACGGGTTGACACTGTTGTACCCTCAGACTGCAGGGCAGCTTGAACTTGTTTGGATGTTAGTCGAGGTTCTTTATCCAACATCCGCACAATCTTGCATTGAAATCTCTTGTCAATTTTTCTTTTCCGTCCACATCTAGGGAGGTTAGCCACAGTGCCATGGGCTTTAAGCTTCTAGATGACACTGCGCACGGTAGACACAGGAACATTCAGGTCTTTGGAGATAGACTTGTAGCCTTGAGATTGCTCATGCTTCCTCACAATTTGGTTTCTCAAGTCCTCAGACAGTTCTTTGGTCTTCTTTCTTTTCTCTATGCTCAATGTGGTACACACAAGGACACAGGACAGAAGTTGAGTCAACTTTAATCCATGTCAACTGGCTGCAAGTGTGATTTAGTTATTGCCAACACCTGTTAGGTGCCACAGGTAAGTTACAGGTGTTGTTAATTACACAAATTAGAGAAGCATCACATGATTTTTCGAACAGTGCCAATACTTTTATCCACCCTCTTTTTTATGTTTGGTGTGGAATTATATCCAACTAGCTGAAGAGCCCAGCGCTGCCCGGGCATAGTAACTAACTGTGGCTAGTTATAGCAAATTATAATTATCCTCCATCCCATAGTCCCGTGCTCATATACCCATCACACATCCTCCATCCCGTAGTCAACCATTATGACATCATAATGAGCGGCGGCAGGGCTTGCAACCTTTGATGACATCAGCGTCACCATGGCAACCATTGTGACATCATAATGAGAGGCGGGGCATGATACGCACACACTGCTTCCCCGGTATGCAAATAGGGGCATTATGACATCTTAATGAGGGGCGGGGCTTGACGCGCACATACTTTTTCCCCCAGTATGTAGATAGGGGAAAAATTGTTTGGTGAATTGGAACACGCAGGGTTAATATTTCGCCTCACAGCATAGCTTAGGATGCTCTCGGGGTCCAGACATGTGACTGTGCCAAATTTTGTGGCTGTAGCTGCGATGGTGCGAATGCCTATCCCGGACATACACACACAAACACACATACATACACACTTTGAGCTTTATATATTACATATATATATATATATATATATATATATATATACATATATAGTGCCTTGCGAAAGTATTTGGCCATCTGGAACTTTTCAACCTTTTCCCCCATGTCATGCTTCAAACATAAAGATACCAAATGTAAATTTTGGTGAAAAATCAACAACAAGTGGGCCACAATTGTGAAGTTGAATGAAATTTATTGGTTATTTTAAAGTTTTGTGGAAATTCAAAAACTGAAAGGTGGGGCGTGCAATATTATTCGGCCTCTTTAACTTAATACTTTGTTGCACCAGCTTTTGCTGCGATTACAGCTGCAAGTCACTTGGGCTATGTCTCTATCAGTTTTGTACATCGAGAGACTGAAATTTTTTCCCATTCTTCCTTGGCAAACAGTTCGAGCTCTGTGAGGTTTGATGGAGATCGCTTGTGAACAGCAGTTTTCAGCTCTTTCCACAGATTCTCGATTGGATTCAGGACTGGACTTTGACTTGGCCATTCTAACACTTGGATATGTTTATTTGTGAACCATTCCATTGTAGATTTTGCTTTAAGTTTGGGATCATTGTCTTGTTGGAAGACAAATCTCCATCCCAGTCTCAGGTCTTTTGCAGACTCCAACAGGTTTTCTTCAAGAATGGTCCTGTATTTGGCTCCATCCATCTTCCCATCAATTTTAACCATCTTCCCTGTCCCTGTTGAAGAAAAGCACCCCCAAACCTTGATGCTGCCACCACCATGTTTGACAGTGGGGATGGTGTGTTCAGGGTGATGAGCTGTGTTGCCTTTACGTCAAACATATTGTTTGACATTGTTGCCAAAAAGTTCGATTTTGGTTTCATCTGACCAGAGCACCTTCTTCCACATGCTTGCTTGTTGCAAACTTTAAATGACACTTTTTATGGATATCTTTGAGAAATTGCTTTCTTCTTGCCACTCTTCCATAAAGGCCAGATTTGTGCAGTGTACGACTGATTGTTGTCCTATGGACAGACTGGCTCACCTCAGCTGTAGATCACTGCAGTTCATCAAGAGTGATCATGGGCCTCTTGGCTCTGATCAGTCTTCTCCTTGTTTGAGATGAAAGTTTAGAGGGACGGCCAGGTCTTGGTAGATTTGCAGTTGTATGATACTCCTTCCATTTCAACATGATCGCATGCACAATTCTCCTTGGGATGTTTTAAGTTTTGGAAATCATTTTGTCTCCAAATCCGGCTTTAAACTTCTCCACAACAGTATCACGAACCTGCCTGTTGTGTTCCTTGGTCTTCATGATGCTCTCTGTGCTTCAAACAGAACCCTGAGACTATCACAGAGCAGGTGCATTTATACGGAGACTTGATTACACACAGATGGATTGTATTTATCATCATTAGTCATTTAGGACAACATTGGATCATTCAGAGATCCACAATGAACTTCTGGATTGAGTTTTCTGCACTGATAGTAAAGGGGCCGAATAATATTGCACGCCCCACTTTTCAGTTTTCTAATTTCCACAAAAATTTAAAATAACCAATAATTTTCGTTCAACTTCACAATTGTGTCCCACTTGTTGTTGATTCTTCACCAAAAATTTACATTTGGTATCTTTATGCTTGAAGCATGATATGTGGGAAAAGGTTGAAAAGTTCCAGCGGGCCAAATATTTTCGCAAGGCACTGTACTAATGGACACCATATAGCCAATTGTTACTGCCATGTGAAGTAGCTGAGGAGTTAATTTTATACTATGATTTTCATGAAGTTAGCTTTCTGACAGATGAACAGCTTTATTGGATATAAAATAATGACACAAATCTGAATCATATTTGTAGCTTTTAATACTAATATTATTCACCATACACAAAGCAGCTGCTGTAATTGTAAAATTCTTTTTTTAGAAAGGAATAATAAGCAAGTTTTCAGTTATTTGCTATATATATTTGACATGCTAAGACTTTTACTATTGTGCGTGTTTGACATGCTATAAAAGCTGACAATCTGCTTCATTGTTTGCCATTCATTCAGGTTAAATCATGTCAGAATTAAACTATTTATCGCTAATGAATGTCATAATAATGCAGATCTTAAAATTGCCTGCTTCAAAAAAAATGTCTTAGAGATGCGAGGGGATTTGATATTTATTTGAGTTGACAAAATCCTTATGAACTCTGAATGCTATGGCTGGTGTTTGATTCCGTGTATTTGTATATTCTGTTGTAAAAAGTCAATATACATGCATGATGTAAATTGGTCAGATCATTTGTATATTTCAAAATATCAAGTTTTTGATTTGTGTTCATTAAATATCTGCAATATGTCAAATATGTAAGTTACATTTTTTATAAAAATATATGTATGTATGTCGTATGGACAGTTTATAGTGAATTCAAACTTGAGAATACATACGTCAACAAACAATTGGATTAATACCGTTTACTAAAAACAAGAATATACAATAGAAAATAAAAGATACATTCAGGAAATAAAAAAAAGATACAGTTAAAATTGGCTAATAGTAAGATAAAATTGGCTAATAGTATATCAATAAAATATGGAAAGATAAAGATGCATAATACTTTACATGTAGAATTTTATTTTTAGATGCCTTTTTTATCTTCTAATATCTAAATATGAGCTCATCAAATTCCGATTTGCCAAATTCAATTACATTTTTTTTTTTTAAAAATCCATTTGCAGTGAATTGATTTCCTGCAAACTGCACTACTGCAAAACCTCCAATTACCATGGAATGATCTACATAACACTCTGAGGTCACCCTTTTAAGCTCTTTTAACCCCTTAGTGACTGAGCCAAATTTTTGAAATCTGACCAGTGTCCCTTTATGTGGTAATAACTCTGGAACGCTTCAACAGATCCCATTGATTTTTTATATTGTTTTTTCGTGACACATTGTACTTTATGATAGTGGCAAATTTAGGTTAATAGTTTTAAAAATAAGCACAAAAAATATCAGAAATGTTAAAAAAATTTAAAAAATGTGCAATTTTCAAGCTTTGAATAATTATTTAATTCCTTTAACTCAGATAGCCATACTATACAAAATGGTCAATAAATAACATTTCCATCATGTCTGCTTTACATCAGCACTATTTGTAAAATGTTATTTTCGTTTGTTATAATTTTAGAAGGTTTAACATTGTAGCAGTCATTCTTCATGTTTTCAAGGAAATTTACAAAACTGAACAGGCCACTGTAGTCAGCAGACTTTAAGGCCATTATTTGGCAATGAAATGCCAAGGCAAACATCAGGACCACATGGTCAAGATCTCAGGGTGCCAATGGGGTTAAAGAGGAAGCTCTCACACTCTGTTAACCATCTAGATGCTGTAGCCATTATTTACAGCAGCATTTAAAGGGTTAAATGGCTATAGTCGGTTCCAACACTGATCGTAGCTGACGGCTACAGGATTGTCACTCGTCAGGGGATGCTAGTATATTATATCGCAGGTCAGTAATAAGACGTATTGGTGGTCACTAAGGGGCTAAGGCTTTTTATATTAAAGTGATCTACATCTACAGAAATGATAGTAGCCCAATAGTAACCAACAACTAGTGTTGAGCATTCCGATACTGCAAATATCGGGTATCGGCCGATATTCGCGGTATCGGAATTCCGATACTGAGTTCTGATACTTTTTGCATATTGAATACCGGAATCGTAAGTTCCCATAATGCTATGAGCCAGTTTGATTTGATTCAGCCTATGAGGAATCCTAAGGAGTGTGGGCACATCCTGTTAGGCATGTAGGCATGTTAACTAATGGCATGGCTGTGATTGGCTGCTGAAATGATGTCATGATGCACTATAAAAGCCGCCGCCACCATTTTGGGTTCACTCTGCTGTGAGTTCAGTTAGGGACAGGACGCTGCTGTTCAGACTCTGAGGGACAGTTAGAGATAGCAATTTTCTATATAGTAACATAGTTATTATCATAGTTATTAAGGTTGAAGGAAGACTTTAAGTCCATCTAGTTCAACCCATATCCTATCCTAACTTGCCTTAACATGTTGATCCAGAGGAAGGCAAAAAAAACCCATGTGGCAGACAGTAAGCTTCACATTGGGAAAAAATTCCTTCCCGACTCCACATACGGCAATCAGACTAGCTCCCTGGATCAACGCAATATTAAGGAAACTAGTGTATATACCCTGTAATATTATACTTTTCAAGAAAGGCATCCAGTCCCTTCTTAAATTTTATTAGGGAATCACTCATTACAACATTATATGGCAGAGAGTTCCATAGTCTCACTGCTCTTACAGTAAGGTATCCGTGTCTGTGAGTATGCTTAAACCTTCTTTCCTCCAGACGTAGAGGATACCCCTTGTCCCCGTCACAGGTCTAAGAGTAAAAAGATCATTAGAAAGGTCTTTGCATTGTCCCCGCATATATTTATACATTGTAATAAGATCAACCCTAAGCCTTCGATTTTCCAAACTAAATAACGCCAAGTGTAATAACCTGTCTTGGTATTGCAGACCCCCTAGTTCCCTAATAACCTTGGTCGCTCTTCTCTGCACCCGCTCCAGGTCAGCTATGTCTTTCTTATACACCAGAGACCAGAATTGTACACAGTATTCTAAGTGTGGACGCACTAGTGGCTTATATAGATGTAAAATTACAGTTGTCGCCAAAAGTATTGACACCCCTGCAATTCTGTCAGATAATACTCAGTTTCTTCCTGAAAATGATTGCAAACACAATTTTTTTGGTGTTATTATCTTCATATAATTTGTCTTAAATGAAAAAAACACATAAAGAATTGTCCTAAAGCCAAATTGGATATAATTCCACACCAAACAAAAAAAAGAGGGTGGACAAAAGTATTGGCACTGTTAGAAAAATCATGTGATGCTTCTCTAATTTGTGTAATTAACAGCACCTGTAACATACCTGTGGCATCTAACAGGTGTTGGCAATAACTAAATCACACGTGCAGTCAGTTGACATGGATTAAAGTTGACTCAACCTCTGTCCTGTGTCCTTGTGTGTACCACATTGAGCATGGAGAAAAGAAAGAAGACCAAAGAACTGTCTGAGGACTTGAGAAACCAAATTGTGAGGAAGCATGAGCAATCTCAAGGCTACAAGTCCATCTCCAAAGACCTGAATGTTCCTGTGTCTACCGTGTGCATTGTCATCAAGAAGTTTAAAACACATGGCACTGTGGCTAACCTCCCTAGATGTGGATGGAAAAGAAAAATTGACAAGAGATTTCAATGCAAGATTGTGCGGATGTTGGATAAAGAACCTCGACTAACATCCAAACAAGTTCAAGCTTAATAATCTCCAAAATCTTGTAAGGTCCAATAAATCTAGGCTTAAACTTAGGAGAAGCCACCTTCATAGCGATATTTTTTGATGACAACCAAACCATATCACCCACCTTAAACTGGGGACCAACGGTCCTACGCCGGTTGGAAAACCACTGGGAGAGAGACAACTTATTCACTACTTGGTCCCAGATCTGGTGCACTATCTCCACCACAGTGTCAACACCTGGGCAGGCAGAAGGCTCCACCTGCCCTGAAGAAAATCGAGGGTGAAAACCAAAGTTACAAAAAAAAGTGACATCAAAGTGGCAGAACTAGCTCTATTATTTAAAGCAAATTCGGCCAAGGGCAAAAATGAAACCCAATCATCCTGATCGGCAGAAATAAAACATCTCAAATACAACTCCAAAGTCTGGTTTGTTCTCTCCGTCTGCCCATTGGTCTGAGGGTGAAACGCAGAGGAGAAGGACAACTGAATTCCCAGCTTGGAACTGAAAGTCCTCCAAAATCTAGACACAAACTGAACTCCTCTGTCAGATACAATGTTCTCAGGAATCCCGTGCAAGCGAACCACCTGTTGCAAAAACAAGGGCACCAACTCAGAGGAAGATGGCAACTTAGGGAGTGGTACAAGATGGACCATCTTAGAGAATCTATCACAAATCACCCAAATAACAGTCATTCTCTGAGAGACATGCATATCAGAGATAAAATCCATTGAAATATGGGTCCATGGCCTCCTGGGCACCGGCAAAGGCATCAACAAGCCACTAGAGCGAGAACAAGGTTTAGACCGGGAGCAAGTCCCACAGGACTGCACAAAATTCCTGACATCATGAGATAAGGCGGGCCACCAAAAAGACCGACTCACCAGATCTCTAGTACCAAAAATACCTGGATGACCAGCCAATGCAGAGTAATGAACTTCAGACATCACTCTCTTCCTCCACTGGTCAGGAACATACAACTTTCCACTGGGACAACGCTCAGGTTTGTCCTCCTGAAACTCTTCCAGAGCACGTCTAAAATCGGGCGAGATGGCAGAAAGAACTACCCCCTCGCCTAAGATGGTAGCAGGCTTAGTCACAACAGGAGAATCAGCAAGGAAACTCCTAGAGAGGGAGTCTGCCTTGACATTTTTAGTGCCCGGAAGAAAAGAGACCACAAAATCAAAACGTGTGAAAAACAAGGCCCACCTAGCCTGTCTAGGATTCAAGCGCTTGGCCGACTCCAGGTAAATCAAATTCTTGTGGTCAGTAAGGACCACGACTTGGTGTTTGGCTCCCTCCAACCAAAGTCTCCACTCCTCAAATGCCCATTTCATGGCCAACAGTTCCCGATTCCCCACATCATAGTTATGTTCGGATGGGGAGAACTTTCGGGAAAAGAAAGCACAAGGATTCATTTTAGATGTCACAGGATCTTTTTGGGACAACACCGCTCCTGCACCAATCTCAGAAGCGTCCACCTCCACCTGAAACGGATCAGAGACAAAAATGGAGTTCAGCTCACCCCCGGCCGGGGATGGCAGAACTCCCAAAAAACAAGGCAAAACAAAAACAAAACTGAAGAGTACAAAGCAGAGCAGAAAACTTAGCTTTGAGATGCAGGAATCAGACTGGTCTCCAAGAATCCAGCAGAAAGTCACCAGCCAGGAAGAAGGGCGTTGGCAGCCTTATATCCAGTCCTCAATTCCTGCCACCCAGTCATCATCTAGCTGCCCAGGTGTTTGGTAATCAGCCTCACTACCTTCCTTCACCAGAGAAGGGAGTTCATCAGACCTCAATGGTGAAGGGAAAAATGAACTCACAACAGTCCAAACTCACACAACTACAGATTTTAAACTTGCTCCAATTAGGCCTCTGTCTCCACTCTGTTTGTAGCATTCGCCCTGGGTTCCAGCACCGTTAACTGTTTCCTGGCAGTGTCTTTGGCATGGGTACTCCCTCGTGCCCAGCCTGGTTCCACCATGCCAGCTGTTTCCAGGTAGTGTCAACGTCACTTTGCCTCCAAAACTTTGTCCTGTCATGTTTCGGTCGGGTTGGCCGACTCTATGGTGCCTGCATTTTTAGGTGCTTCCTATGTGTGCTGCGGGATCTGGCAAAAAAGGCTGGTTCCGTAGTGCCAATAGGACAAGCACCCCCTGTAGGACTGTTGAGTTTCGGTAACTGCGGCCGGCTCGCGGCCTTGCAACTTTGTTTTTCATGGGTACCTTCTGCTACCCATCTGGTTTCCAGTACCGTCAGCTGATTCTCAGCAGTGCCTTTGGCTTAGGTGCCTCCTTCTCGGTATCCGAGTTCCAGCAGCATCTGCTGGTCCTTGGTAGTGCTTTCTGGCACAGGTACCTCCTGCTTAGGAACCGGGTTCCAGTACCATCAGCTGGTCCTCGGTGGTGCCATTGGCTCTTGTTCCTTCTGCTACCCATCCGGGTTCCAGTACCGTCAGCTGGTTTTCGGCAGTTCCTCAGCATTCTTGTACCTTCTGCTACATTTCCAAGTTCAAGCTTTTTGAAATGGTTTTTGGTAATCACTCTGTATCTCCCTGACAACGACCCTGAAGACGACGACCCTGAAGATGACGACCCTGAAGACCACCCCAAAGAAGACGATGACCCCAAAGACAATGACACTGAAGACGACGACCCTGAAGACCACCCCAAAGAAGACCAAAAAGATGACCCTGAAGAAGATGACCAAGAGGACAAAGAACATGAAGACAACCACCAAGATACAGAACAACAAGAGACAGAAGACCAAGAAGCAGAAGACCAAGAAGCAGAAGAACAAAAAGAAGAAGAACAAAAAGCAGAAGAACATTAAGCATAAGACTAAAAATAAGAGCAAAAGATATTATCTAAATTATAAGCAGAAGACTAAGCAGTGTATGGGGGTGAGTCCGTTCCTACTCGTGGTGACCCTGGAAAATGCCTGCAGCTGTAGGCCAAACTGAACGCGGACAAATCCTGTTGTAAATCTTTTGTGACATGCAGAACGGAAGGTGTAATCTTCAAACTTTTATAGATAACAACTACAGGAATACCTGTCACAAATAATAATATCATGAAGAAGAAGAATAGGAAGAAGATGAAGAAGTAGAATATGAAGACGAATAATAGTTGAATAAGAAGAATATGAAGAATGTAAAAAAAAAGAATAATAGGAAGAAGGTGAAGAAGAAGAAGATGAATAAGGTGAAAAAGAAGTTGATGAAAAAGATGCTGCTCCTGCTGAGGATCATGAAGGAGAAAGTGTGGGAGAAGTAAAAAAGAAGGTGAAGAGCATGGAAGTAGTGAAACATACATATCTGACAAAATATAAAAAAGGTTAACATAGTCAAAATCTTTGTAACGCCGAACGTCTTAAAAAAAAACCATTAATTCCTCCTATTACATTTGATTGGGCTAAACCTCTATGCCTTTAATGTCTTCTCCACCTCCCCCAATACATTCTACATTATTCTTAGTTGTTTTCCTTCATGTAGAATTAACCTACAAGGAAAGAAAGGGTTTATTTTAATTCTGATATTTCTGTCCCATTGACTTGCATTGGTTTCCGGTATTGGAATTGGTGATATCCGATACTTTTTGGGTATCGGTCCGATCCAATCTGATCCGATATTTCCCGATATCGGAAGGTATCGCTCAACACTACCAACAACCCATTTAATAATGACGTGTTGTCAGATGTTTCATGTTTTTTATGGATAAAACACTCCAAAAAGTATCCCTCTCTCTAATTTGTGATAAGGCAGACTGTTGTATAAAGAGCACTGACTCAAACTGACAGTATCAATTTCATTAGTGTCATCAACCTGCTGTGAATAAAGCTAGTATTTTGACACATATTTATACTAACATTTACTTCCTGCACAATATTATGCTTGCTGGAAGTAAGAGAGGCCACTTGCAAGCTGTATTTGGTAGCCCTACTGCCCAAATGTCTGAAGGCAGAAATAGTGTTGGTACTAATTAGAGATGAGCAAACCTTTTAAGATTCAGTTTGGCTATGTTCATCGAACTTCCCGATGTTCGCAGAACATAACCAAACATCATTGAATTCAGTGGGAGGCAAAACCTAATGCATAGACAACACCTTTAGGTGGGCCCAAAAGCTGCCAAACAGCTCAAATTAGAGGAAGACATCAATTGTACTATACAGTTGTGGCCAAAAGTATTGACACCCCTGCAATTCTGTCAGATAATACTCAGTTTCTTCCTGAAAATGATTGCAAACACAAATTCTTTGGTATTATTATCTTCATTTAATTTGTCTTAAATGAAAAAACACAAAAGAGAATGAAACAAAAAGCAAAACATTGATCATTTAACACAAAACTCCAAAAATGGGCCAGACAAAAGTATTGGCACTCTCAGCCTAATACTTGGTTGCACAACCTTTAGCCAAAATAACTGCAACCAACCGCTTCCGGTAACCATCAATGACTTTCTTACAATGTTCTGCTGGAATTTTATACCATTCTTCTTTGGCAAACTTCTGCAGGTCCCTGATATTTGAAGGGTGCCTTCTCCAAACTGCCATTTTTAGATCTCTCCACAGGTGTTCTATGGGATTCAGGTCTGGACTCAATGCTGGCCGCCTTAGAAGTCTCCAGTGCTTTCTCTCAAACCATTTTCTAGTGCTTTTTGAAGTGTGTTTTGGGTCATTGACCTGCTGGAAGACCCATGACCTCTGAGGGAGACCCAGCTTTTTCACACTGGGCCCTACATTATGCTGCAAAATTTGTTGGTAGTCTTCAGACTTCATAATGCCATGCACACGGTCAAGCAGTCCAGTGCCAGAGACAGCAAAGCAACCCCAAAACATCAGGGAACCTCCGCCATGTTTGACTGTAGGGACCGTGTTCTTTTCTTTGAATGCCTCTTTTTTTCTCCTGTAAACTCCATGTTGATGTCTTTGCCCAAAAAGCTCTACTTTCGTCTCATCTCACCAGAGAACATTCTTCCAAAACGTTTTAGGCTTTTTCAGGTAAGTTTTTACAAACTCCAGCCTGGCTTTTTTATGTCTCGGGGTAAGAAGTGGGGTCTTCCTGGGTCTCCTACCATACAGTCCCTCTTCGTTCAGATGCCGACGCATAGTACGGGTTGACACTGTTGTACCCTCGGACTGCAGGGCAGCTTGAACTTGTTTGGATGTTAGTCGATGTTCTTTATCCAACATCCGCACAATCTTGCATTGAAATCTCTTGTCAATTTTTCTTTTCCATCCACATCTAGGGAGGTTAGCCACAGTGCCATGTGTTTTAAACTTCTTGATGACACTGCGCACGGTAGACACAGGATCATTCAGGTCTTTGGAGATGGACTTGTAGCCTTGAGATTGCTCATGCTTCCTCACAATTTGTTTTCTCAAGTCCTCAGACAGTTCTTTGGTCTTCTTTCTTTTCTCCATGCTCAATGTGGTACACGCAAGGACACAGGACAGAGGTTGAGTCAACTTTAATCCATGTCAACTGGCTGCAAGTGTGATTTAGTTATTGCCAACACCTGTTAGGTGCCACAGGTAAGTTACAGGTGCTGTTAATTACACAAATTAGAGAAGCATCACATGATTTTTCCAACAGTGCCAATACTTTCCCCACCCCCTTTTTTATGTTTGGTGTGGAATTATATCCAATTTGGCTTTAGGACAATTCTTTTTGTGTTTTTTCATTTAAGACAAATTAAATGAAGTTAATAATACCAAAGAATTTGTGTTTGCAATCTTTTTCAGGAAGAAACTGAGTATTATCTGACAGAATTGCAGGGGTGTCAATACTTTTGACCACAACTGTAAATAAATTATAATTTAATAAAATTGATGTGGGTTCTCCTGAATTTTTGATAACCACTCAAGCAGAACTGATGGATCCGGGCTGCAACCCTCAGGTGTCAGCTTTAGCAAATTTGGTTATCAGGAATATAGGGGCCCCCACGCTGTTTTTTTATCATTTAAACAAAAAATTTAAAAGCAGCGTGGGTCCTACCCATTTTTAACAGCCAGCCAAGCTAAAACTGACAGCTGGGGGTTGGCATTCTCAGGCTGGTAAGGGGCCATGGATATTTCCCCCAGCCTAAAAACAGCAGCCCACAGTTGCTGCCAAAAAGTTGCATCTTTTACAGTGCGAATTTTGGCCCTTTGCCTGACTCATATATGTGAGGTTGATGTCACTCTTGTATTGTCCGGTGACATCAAGGCCAGAAGTTAGTAATGGAGAAGCATCTTTAAGAAGTCTCCATTACTAACCCCATAATGTAATCACTACTGAAGTGTGTAGCGCTGAGCTGTGTGAGAAAGTTCACCCAAATTTTTCAGCTGATGAGCCCCAGTGATCTCACTTTCTGCATTTCTGCTGCGTGAGAACTTTCAGTAGCTTAGTTATACACACATGCTCCTGTCATCTGAATTGTCTTTGGACAGTATGGATTGTGGTGGATAGGTAAGGTATATAGTAGTTTATTATTTTTATCTTTTCCAGATGACATGGACATCGGGAATTAGGCATTAAAGTGAGTAAATGGTATTTTTCTATTTTTTACAGAAGACAAGGGCTTTAGGGATGAGGTTTAAAGTGATTATACAATAGGTTTTTTATTTTTATTTCAATATTTATTTCTTTATTTTTACTTTGAGCACAGGTGCCAGCTTATGACTATGCCCATCAGTTGGTGCCTGCTGCTGTTATCAGAGACTGCAGGCATAGGCTGATGAGAGTAGTAGTCTCTCATCAGCCGAATTCTGTGACCTGTGGTAAGCTTTTTGCCATGGGTCGCACTCACGGTTGCGGGGATCATGCTGACATCTGACAATGTGATGCTGCAGAGTTCTGTCTGTCTGTCCGTATTGATCTGACCGGTGGTAACCTTATCACTGATCAGAACCACCATTTGCACACAGCGTGAGTGAAAACCCAATCATTAACCAAACTTTGGCTGAATTTTGCCAATTTTGAGGAGAATGCTTGGGAATCCAAACACAAATCCAAATTTGCAATGTTCGTGCCAACTTTGAGATTGGCAAAGGTTTTCCACACAAATTCACTCATTTCTAGTGCTAATGCTGATGCTAGCAACTCCCAAATTTTTAGCCAATGGTTTTCTTAAAATACACCGAATTTTGCTGTTGCCAGTTTTTTCCTTGCCATACATTTTATACATCACTATAATGAATTTTTGGCAATCTTTTTATCTCTAATTATTAAAGAAGAGGAGATATTTTAAAAATCGAATATACCAGCTTCGCCAAGTTTTCACTCAGAATATTTCATTCATGGTGCATGAATTTGCAAATATCAATAATGCAGGGCTTTTAATTAGAGATTAGGAATGAGGGAACCCATAGAAGTTTGGGTTCGTTGGGTTTGGCTGAACTTGAAGAAAAAGTTCAGTTCGAGTACCAGAACTTTATCCTAACTTTCTCCTGGATCCAAATCCCATATAAGTCAATGGGGACCCGAACTTTGGTGCTGCAAAATCGTTGTAGTAAGGGATGGGGCAGGAAAAGAAAGCAAAATGCGAGTGCGAGCAGGACAATTGCCCTGCAAACATATGTGGAATGGAAAATGACTTCAAATAACATATAACAAAAAAATTAAAAATAATAATCTTGCACCAGGTGCAGGTCCAATTGAGGAGTGGAGTAGTGACTTGCATGTGTAGCCTACTGTACTTGTTAGTAAATAAATAAATGAAAATAATGACATAGGGTCCCACCTATTTTTAATAACCAGTCAAATAAAAGCAGACAGCAGTAAACATATCTTATTATGCTTGGAAGGGGTCAATATCCATGGACCTTCCCAGTCTATTAATATCGGCCCCCAGCAGTCTGCCTTGCCTTTGTTCATTATTAAAAATGGGGGAACCCTAAAAAAATCATGTGAGGTCTGTCCTATTTTTAATAACCAGCTAATGCAGCACAGTGGCTCAATGGTTAGCACTGCAGCCTTGCAGCAATGGAGTTCTGGGTTCAAATTTCACCAAAGACAACATGTGCAAGGAGTTTGTACATTCTACCCATGATTGCATGAGTTTCTGCCCACATTCTGAAGACATAGTGATAGGGAATTTAGATTGTGAGCCCCATCGAGGACAACAATGATAATGTGTGCAAAAATTGTAAAGCGCTGCGAAATATGATGGCGCTATATAAATAAAGAGATTATTATTATTATTATTAATTAGACAGCTGGAAGTTGATAATAATGGGCTAGGAAGGGCAATGTATATTGACCCCTTTCAAGCCTAATAATACCATTCTTCAGCCATCCCAGAAATGGCGCATTCATTTGATGTATCAATTAGCCTTGGCTCTTTAACCTGGTGAATTAGCAATGGAGGTAATGGCATTGTGGGGTTGATGTCAGCAGCTGGCCCTGATATCAAGCCCATAGTTATGATTATGCATCTGTCAGACACCTCCATTACTAACCCAGTAGTCAAAAGAAATAAAAACACACACCCAGAAGTCTTTTATTTGAAGAAAATCACTTCCCAACAATGTCCCTTTTTCACCCATTTACTAAAGAAATAATAATCCACAGCAAGTTTACCATAATCCAAATAGAATTCCATAAAAATATCCATCTTCTTTGTCCAGTGTATGGAGCCCCCTTCAGAGAGCTCACACTGGGCTCCACAAGAACATGGCTGATGTGAACGGAGATGAGGTTAGCTCAGCCCACAGCCGCCAGTTCTCTTGGACTACAGACATTACCGTTCATCATTTCGGCTCTTGCACTGCCCTCTTGACACCCAGGGCTTGTGATCAGAGGTAATCTTACTGATCTAATGGATGCACTTTTTCTGGGGTGGCTGAGGGCTAGTCTTATTAGGCTGGGAAGGGGTCAATATCCATAGCCCTTCCCAGTCTAATAATATCATCTCCCAGCTGTCAGATTTGCCTTAGCTTCTTATTAAAAATAGGGGGGCCCACATCACTATTTTAGGGTCCCTACATTTTTAATTACCAGTAAAGGCAAAGCAGCCAGCCAATTGAATTTTTTTTTTTACATGTACAGGGTATATAAAAAAACTAAATACCTCTTTTCAAGTGTCAGTTTTTTGTTATGTGATCCAGCATGAGAGGGGATTACAAGTGTTTTTGTTTTCATGAGACCAAATAATCAGATCAAGAAGGGGTTGTCCTAGTAGTGGTGAACCCCTTTAAAATCATTGTCAGAAACACATTTTTCTGTCTAGACAGGGAATGTGCTGTCCACAATGTGCATACTGTATAGGAACTGAATTATCATAATCATTTTGACCCCCCCCATATATTTTGCATCCTCCTCTGTAAAAGATCTCCTTTAACCACTTATTGTCTTGTAATTTTCTTGATTGGTATTTCTTAATGCATGAAATAGACTGAAATTTACCCATAACCAAATTAAGGATAAGAAACCCATATACACTGATATGTACTATTGAGTAAAGGGTTAGTATGCAGGAGAAAAATATGGACAATCGCAAACACCATGAACATAGACACAAGAAAAAAAGGCGATCAAAAGAGTCCAAAAGACTAAATAAATTCAAAAGATAAAAAATTGAATCTTTATTGTAATATGACCAAGGTATAGGGAAGATGAAAACAAGTCAAACATGACCATGGTAGCACGAGGGCGACCAAGTGGGGCATACACAGGGCTTATGGACAATGTGGGGGAAAGCAGGTTGCTTAAACATAATTATGCTAGTAACATTGGAAGTATAGCACCCATCCCCAGACTATACATATTACATAAACAGCCCAACAGGATGTACAAGTATAAAGATAACACTATATCATAATGAAACCATCTTTACCTGTTGGAATGGTAAATGGAGGTCCACCCAGGTAAAACCCCCCCCAACGCACGTTTCGGCAAATGGCCTTTCTCAAGGGGTGATGGGAAAAGGGAAGTGAGGGATATTTAAGATAGAGTCCACCAATGAGATGGTAGATCACACACATGTGACAAATCAGGCCAATGATACAAATAACAAGAATCACTCACAAAGATGGCGCTTGTAACCATGGTTACAGCACATAAGCCAAGCAGCTCCATATGACAACATCTCATGTGGCAGTGCCCAGCAGGGGAAAGCGGACAAATATCACATCCGAAGTTTAATTATAATAAAAGCGCCATCACTATCCTATGGAAGATATCACAAAGGATATCTAATATTGGGGCATAGAAAAACTGCGCCCTGTCCTATATTGATGACATCAACAGGCGCGATAACAATAAACAATAGTAGCGTCAGAGCGGCCGCTCCCCCTACTGAATCACAAGCGGCGGCACGTCCAATCATAGTGACACAGTCACAAGACCGAGATCCGCGTCACAAACTCCTCCCCTTAATGAGTCATATGTGACGATGCGTCCAACCATGATGACGCGCTCCGTCACCCTGGCAACCCTGATGGTGGCCGGCGTCGGCATCGCCCAGTCGTGACGCCACATCACGTGGTTGGTCACATGACCCGATGCCAAGAGCCGACCAACGTGTGGGAGACAAATTGACCAGGTATTCAGATCCGGTGGGATCGAGTCACAGCCGTCTGTGGACCAATCACTTGATAGCCAAGCCCTTGAGATTTGAAAAGTTGCTAACAAAACATACCAAAATATGGTGGAACAGGGCTTTTCTGGAGAAATATGTCTCCTCCAAAATGATCCCGAGGGGTCTGCGGATTAGGGTCACCCCTTCTTTTCCAATTGAGGATGATGACTTCATTAAACGTTGGGAGGAAGCATGTGGTACCTGCTCCTCAATTTTTTTGAAGTTGTTAATTGAACGTAATTCCAAGATCATTATAGACCTTGATAAAACAATAGATGATGTAGAACGCAACTTTAAGGCAGTATGTCCATCTGAGAAGATTGCTGACTTTGAATCTAGAATTGAGAAGAATCTGGACTTATGTGTTAAAAATAAATGAAATCTAGGCTTCTAAATTCCAACGTGATACAAAAGACTTTGCAAATAAGAGTGTCTATTATTGGAGGAAATCTAACATCAAAGCTCCAAATTTACGTGGAGTTTCTTCAGTGAATTCTCTATCCTCTATGAGTGACTCCTCAGAGTGGTCTACATCTTCTATAACAATACGGTCTGGGCCTAGGCCAAAGAGAGTGAGAGATGTCAATTTCCATCCTTACAAGCGGATGCAATTCAAGTCTCCTGAACGCAAGAAAAGTAATAAGGTAATTAATCTTAGTTCTCATATTTTGACGGACTCTGACTTGTCACTATTGAGCAGAGGACTCACTTTTTCTCCTAAGTCTCATTTCAACACCTTTGTGGCAATAAAGGATCTACATTTGTTTGCTAGATCCCTAATTTTTAAAAAACATTTCTTTGACCCTGATTTGCAAAGTCTTTTTCCCACAGAAAAGGAACAATAAGCCTTGCAAGACCTTGAGGATCTTTCCACCGTTCATGAATCTGGCGAGGGAGGTAAGATTCCTCAATCTCTTAAAATAAAGTCCAAAAAATTTCCTCCTCTCACATCATGTTCAGCTGTCGATCTCTTTGTTCAGGTAGTCACTAGAGACTTTATGAATATTCCAAGAGGAGTTGGCAGAGACAATCTTAGTCGTGATGAACGTAGCAGGTTGGACGTCCTGAGGGGGCTTCCAGTTGTTGTGTTAAAACCAGCTGACAAAGGGGGAAACGTGGTTATTTGGCCCAAATCTCTTTATGAGAAGGAGGCTTTTCGACAACTGAACAATAAAATCTGTTATAAGCGCCTAACGTTTAACCCCCTTTTGTCATTTGTAACACAACTAAATAAAATCCTTAACTCCGCTGTTTCTAATGGGGTTATTACCAAGGAACTGGCTGGCACTCTTCAGGTACAAGAACCAACCATCACAACATTCTATCTGTTGCCCAAGGTACACAAGAGTCTGGAGGCCCCCCCAGGATGTCCGATCATTTCTGGTTCTGGTAACTATCTAGAAAGAGTTAATCGTTGGATTGACTCTAAGTTGCAACCTTTAGTGGAGAGCCTGCCTTCCTTTTTATTGGATACGGGAGAATTTCTAAAGAGAATAGATGGGCTTCATATTGACACTGATACTATGCTGGTGACAGGTGATGTTGAATCCTTGTATACCAGTATTCGGCATAATGATGGACTATCAGCTACAAGATACTTTCTTAATATGTCCAACCTGCCTCCTGAGATTGTCTCTTTGGTTCTTCAACTGCTTGAGTTTTCCCTAACACACAATTCTTTTACTTTTATGGGGTCCTTATACCTGCAGCTCCAGGGGACAGCAATGGGGGCATCCTTTGCACCATCTTATGCCAACCTGTTCCTGGGGCTGTGGGAGAGGGACCTCCCCCTGTCTGACCAGTATCAGTCGATGGACCGCATCCCCTTCTGGGTGCGGTACATCGACGATATTTTTCTGGTCTGGCAGGGAAATGAGGTACAACTATCTAATTTTATGGAGGGGATAAACTCAAATGATAGGAATATACATCTAACATATCATATCATGTGTGGAGAGACAATGATAACACGCTTCAGACTAGCATATTTAGGAAGGAAACATCCTCCAATATGTTGCTTCATGCCTCTTCAGCTCATCCCAAACCACTGATAAATTCTATCCCAATAGGCCAGTTCCTGCGCTTACGCAGGATCTGTTCCAATGATAAAGATTTTGTATTCCAAGCCCAGGATCTCTCGGATAGGTTCTTGGAGAGGGGATACAGCAGGCGAACCATTAAGAGAACCTACAATCGTGCTAGATGGTCTACACGCCAATCTCTGCTATATAAGCAGAGAGAAAATAGATCTAGTAATAAAATTTGCTTTATTACTGATTATCACGCTCAATTTTCTAAAATGAAAAGTTGTTTACAAAGGGCTTGGCCCATTCTTCAAACGGACCCCATTTTGAACCAGTTAATTCCACATAAACCAAGTGTCACCATTCGACGCTCTACGAACCTTAAAGATTATTTGGTTCATAGTCACTACCAGCCTGAACCAAAACATGGTTTTTTGAACGTGAGTCGTCCTAGGTGTGGCTGTGCTCCCTGTGGCCGTTGTGTCGCCTGCCCCAATATTGACCAAGCGGACATGTTCTTCAACTCATCAGGGAATAGGACATTCACTATTCGGCATCATATTGTGTGTACCACCCGATATGTCATATACTTTGCATTATGTCCATGTAACCTGATATATAGGCATGACTACTCGGCCATTGAAGATTCATGTCCGTGAGCATGTATTGGGGATACAGGCGGCAGTCGGCCATGATGATCCGGCCACACTTAGGACGTTACCGCGTCATTTCAAATTGAAACATGGTTGTGATGCATCGTTGCTCCGCGTTTGCGGCATAGATGCTATCAACCCAGGGGTTCGTGGAGGTAATCTAACCCAGCGACTCCTACAATGTGAGACACGCTGGATCTGGTTATTAGATTCGGTTCATTTGAAGGGACTAAATGAGGCTATCAGCTTTGCTCCATTTCTTTAAACGGCTTCCATCTGTTCATGTGGCCGTGTTGTGGCCTTGGGCCTGTGTTTTTAATATTTTAATTTTTAGTTTCTAATTTTGTGTGTTTTTATCTTTAGAGTTCTCTAATATTACACATTTGTGTTTCAACTCTTAGAAATCTATATGGCCCCTTTATATTCGGATACATTCAGGCATATCGTATCTTGGCGATGAGGAACGCTATGGGCATCTTCGTGGCAATGCACATCGTATATTTGTGGTCTCTAGTGTACCTACAATGATGTTCAATATATTGCTTAGTTTTGCCCATGCTATTATGTGATGTTCTTACAATATATTTATATAATGTCTCCTCTCCTCTGTTTATATATGCCTTGTTCATTCTGCTGGCACTGTATAGATATGAATTTACATGTCTGTACATATGGTCCAGTAGCCACATATGCTCCAGGCATTAGAAATTAATGTCATATATGTTTATCTAATTTTCATTACCATATTTGTCCCTGATTCTCTTTCCCCTTTGTGATTATAGTATTGGCACCCATATGTTTGTAGATTTTGTACTAACATATCCCCCTGTTATGTGACAGGCGCTCCTGCACGCGCCGCTGTCTCCCGCACATTGGTCGGCTCTTGGCATCGGGTCATGTGACCAACCACGTGATGTGGCGTCACGACTGGGCGATGCCGACGCTGGCCACCGTCAGGGTTGCCAGGGTGATGGAGCGCGTCATCATGGTTGGACGCGTCGTCACATATGACACAGATTAGATATTAGAAAAAACTTTTTGACAGTTAGAGTGATCAATGAGTGGAACAGGCTGCCACGAGAAGTGGTGAGTTCTCCTTCAATGGAAGTCTTCAAGCAGAGGCTGGACAGACATCTAACTGGGATGATTTAGCGAATCCTGCTTTGAGCAGGGGGTTGGACCAGATGGCCCAGGAGGTCCCTTCCAACTCTACGATTCTATGATTCTATGATTCTATGACTCATTAAGGGGAGGAGTTTGTGACGTGGATCTCGGTCTTGTGACCGCGTCACTATGATTGGACATGCCGCCGCTTGTGATTCAGTAGGGGGAGCGGCCGCTCTGACGTTACTATTGTTTATTGTTATCGCGCCTGTTGATGTCATCAATATAGGACAGGGCGCAGTTTTTCTATGCCCCAATATTAGATATCCTTTGTGATATCTTCCATAGGATAGTGATGGCGCTTTTATTATAATTAAACTTCGGATGTGATATTTGTCCGCTTTCCCCTGCTGGGCACTGACACATGAGATGTTGTCATATGGAGCTGCTTGGCTTATGTGCTGTAACCATGGTTACAAGCGCCATCTTTGTGAGTGATTCTTGTTATATGTATGATTGGCCTGATTTGTCACGTGTGTGATCTACCATCTCATTGGTGGACTCTATCTTAAATATCCCTCACTTCCCTTTTCCCATCACCCCTTGAGAAAGGCCATTTGCCGAAACGTGCGTTGGGGGGGGTTTTACCTGGGTTTGCCTCCATTTACCATTCCAACAGGTAAAGATGGTTTCATTATGATATAGTGTTATCTTTATACTTGTACATCCTGTTGGGCTGTTTATGTAATATGTATAGTCTGGGGATGGGTGCTATATTTCCAATGTTACTAGCATAATTATGTTTAAGCAACCTGCTTTCCCCCACATTGTCCATAAGCCCTGTGTATGCCCCACTTGGTCGCCCTAGTGCTACGATGGTCATGTTTGACTTGTTTTCATCTTCCCTATACCTTGGTCATTACAATAAAGATTCAATTTTTTATCTTTTGAATTTATTTAGTCTTTTGGACTCTTTTGATCGCCTTTTTTTGTTTGTGTCTATGAAATTTACCCATGTAAACCCAGCTGTAGTTTAAATACAACTTATATTATCTATGTATGAACCAACATTACATATTTTATGACATATTTTATATTAATATATAGCTTCAAAATAATTTACAACAATGATAAATCTAAATTAAAAAAAAAAATTAAATAAAACAATGTATTGTTGGTTTCACATCTGTCATTTAATGCCCTTAGAGTATTCAGCTTTGATTTCCAATAGGTCATTAAGTTGTTAAATTTCCATCAGGATATGTGCTTTAAAATCAATCAGCATTTTAAGAATAAAGAGGATGAAAAATGAACCTTACAAATCTTTAGAACTCAAACTAATTAAAGCAATGTAGGCCCTTAAGCTATGAGTGTGCAAAGAAAACCTTTTTGATTTGACAAATCTAGATATGTTCAAAATGAAACCTACACTAATAGAATATTGAGCATACTTATATCTTTTTGTCTTGTTAGACATAACCCTTTATTAAAAAAAAAGTAGCATGTTAATGTCAACTGTCTTTAAATTACAGTTTCTCACTTTAGTGGGCTAAATTTTCTCTTAAAGGGATGTTTTGTGACAAAAACTATGTATTAACTTTGAAGTTATATCAATTTCGTTTTTTATCATATAATTGCTTAAAGGGACTCTATCACATTCAACAGGCTATTTGATCTGTTATAAGCATTTAGTAAAGCTGAAAATGATCAGATTAATTTTTAGTTTTATGGAAAAAGGTTAAGTATTATTATTCAAATCCTTGCTAATTTGAGGCTTATGAATCCAATGGATGGACTCAAGCAACAGTTGAAAGTTATATATGTAGTATTACTTAATGTGCAAATTACCTCTTGAGAGTGGTAGAGGACTTGAACTCTAGTGCCACTTATTGGAAGCAGCAATTCAAAAAGTCAATATAGACCTTTTAACGAGCCTTGCAATATGACTTGGGATAAAGCCAACCAGAATCATATCCTAATTATTCCAAGTCATATAGCAAGTCTAAAAGGGTCTATATTTACTTAAAATATATATTTCCAGTAGGTGACACTAGAGTTCTTGTTCTCTTCCTCACTGAAGAGGTAATTTGCATATTGATTTTCCAGAGGTGCATTGCAAAGCTTATAAGCCTCTTGACACTGGTATGCCAGGCTTGTCAGTCTCCAAAAGGAGAAACATTATCTCTTATATCTCATTTCTTAATGTAACACACAACTTGTGAACTTTAACAATTTACAGAAAGATGTCTTGCTGCAGAAATCTATAACTTCAGACATACCACAGCACAAACCATTGAGCATATCAAGTTAGATGTTAAATAGAGATGAACAAAGACAAATGCATTATTCTTGTCCTGTCTCCACTTCAGTATCTTGGTGCAGCCAATCAAACGTAGCATGAACTTTGCCAACCAGATTTCGATTGCTGTCATTATGGTTGATTCTTGTAATGATTAGGTTTGATGACATAGTGACAACCATAATGTCAGCACTTGAGTCCCGCCTGAACGATTTTGCACTGTCCTCATATGGCTGCAACAAAATACCTAAGTGGACACTGCACCAAAATATTGCTACTCTTTTTATCTCTCTCTAGTCTCCAACTACAATTCACCACCCCAATTTCCTAATCATGGTTTATGTGTTAGGTAAAAAAAATGCTAGAATCAAAGAATGGAAGCGTTGGAAAGGACCTCCTGGGTCATCAGGTCCAACCCCATGTTCAATGCAGGATTCACTAAATCATCCCAGACAGATGTCTGTCCAGCCTCTATTTGAAGATTTCCACTGATGGAGAACTCACCACCTCTCGTGGCAGCCTGTATCACTCGTGTTTCACCTTCACTGTCAAAAAGTTTTTCTAATATCTTATCTGTTTCTCCTGCCATTCAGTTTCATCCCATTGCTTTTAGTCTTTCCGTGAGCAAAGGAGAATAAAGGCCGGTGCATCGCTAAATGGTCGCTAGTGAGCTGCCACACAGGCAGATCTCACAACATTGCAGCAGCGATACAGCGGTCGTTACTTACCTTTCAGACGAGGCGATCCTGACGTCCTCCCATCCGCATCCACGCATCGCTCGTCGGCGCCAGCAGGAAGCCCAGCAGAAAGCGCCCGGCGAGAAATGGAGCTGCACGATCTCGCACGATCAGCGTCAGACAGCGAGGGAGCCGGTCGGAGGTAAGTATCACACATAGCGATATCGCTAATGATATTGCTGCTGTGTCACCAAATTGGTGATGCTTTAGCGATATTGCTAGCGATATTGCTAGCGATATCGCTATGTGTAAAACCCCCTTTAAGCTGATCCCTCTACAGTGCAACAGGCCTTGAGATATTTGTAGACAGCTGTAAAGTCTCCTCTCTGTCTTCTCTTTTGCAAGCTAAACATTCCCAAATCTAACTATTCCTCATAGGACATTGTTTGCAGATTGGTCACCATTCTGGTCGCTCTTCTCTGAACTTGCTCCAATTTGATCATGTCTTTTTAATATGTGGTGCCCAGAAATGAACACAGTATTCCAAATGATGTCTGACCAAAGAGTAGAGGAATAATTACTTCACATGATCTAGACTGTATGCTTCTGCTAATGCAATCCAGAATTGTGTTTGCTTTTTTGCTGGTATATCACACTGTTGACTCATGTTCAGTCTGTGACCTATTAGTTTTCCCACTTTTTCACATGTGCTGTTGCTTAGCCCTATTCCTCCGATTCTGTATATTTTTTTTATTTTCGTTGCCCAGATGCAGAAGTTTGCACTTCTCTCTGTTAAAAACCATTCTGTTAGTTGATGCCCACAGTTCCAGTTTGTTTAGATCTTTTTGAATCTTCTCTCTGACTTCTCTAGTATTAGCTATCCCTCCTACCTTTGTGTCATCAGCAAATTTAATAAGTTTACCCTCAATTCCTTTTACTAAACCATTGATAAATATGTTGAAAAGCACAGTGCTGAGGACAGAGCCATTTGGTACCCCAATTGAGACATTCCTCAAATAGTATGTGCAGCCATTTATGACCTCTCTTTGTATCCTATCACTAAGCCAGTTATGACTCTCCCTAACAGGTGTCTTTTCCATTTCATACTGGGTTATTTTTACAATAAGGATGGTATGAGACACTTTCTCAAATGCTTTGCTGAAGTCAAGATATATTATACCTACTGCGTTTCCCTGATCCACCCAGTCAGTGATTCTGCCATAGAAGAAAACTAAGTTAGTCTGACATAACTTATTAGGTACAAACTCATGCTGGCTCTGATTAATCACTTATTTCTCATCCAGGTACTTGCATACATGTTGTTTAATAATTTGTTCAAAGATATTTCCTCGTATAGAAGTCGAGCTCTTTTGCCCCTTCCCCTGCTCAGGATGTGTGCTATTCCTGACCATATCCTTGCACAGTCGGACACATTCATTACACAAGGGCACATTTATAAGATTATTTCAGGGCAGGATCATTTTTTTAAAACACATCAAATTGTTGAACTTATTTTCATTCTAAGATCTATTAATTATTTTGTTCATGGGATAAGCACTTTATATATAATTGTAATTCAGTAATAATAGTAAAAATACAAATATGATAATTATTATTATATAGCAACTTTTCTTTCTCCCAAGATAATATAATTTGAACAAATAGAAGGCGCTGCACAGCATTTATCTTATAGTTGAGATTTAATTGAATGCATGTGATTTTATTGAGAAGTCATTAGTGTCTGTATGCTTTATTAGTTTAACAAGTCTTTGTAGAGCTGAAAGTAATGTCTTGTTGATGTTTATCATCTTGTTATCCTAGCTTCACTTACACTAAATTAAAAATTGCTTAGCTTATTACCAATCTCATCTGCACAAGATTATTTTATATATTGCTAGTTAACAGTGGTGGTCATAGAAAATGTTCCATGCCATGGAGACAGATTTTTGGTACCTCATGAATATTTATTTTAAAGACATTAAAGATGAAGATGTTGTGCAACTTGAATCAAGAAAGAAAATCAACAAACAAATGATTTGCTTACATTATTATGTATTTATCTTTTAGGAGGAAAAATAATGTAGTATCCTCTCTTGGATGTTGTATTGTGGAGGTATTCTTCCTTAAGAGCATTGCTTCCAGGAAAAAAAATATACTCACAATACAAAGCCATTAGGATTCTCCTTAGGACACAATATGGCCCACTGCTATATATTAAAATCTTACATTAAATATAAAATATGTATCCAGTTTTCAAGTTTTCAAATATTTGTTTAAAGAATAGAAAATCATATAATTTAATGCTATGCATTTATTCAGTAAAATGCTCACAGATTCTTCATATCAGTACAGTATCCAAAATAAGAATGCAATGCAATGCAAATTGAATGTGTGTAAAATTTTGGGAAATTGAGTTGACCTGACAAATTCAAAAATTTTGTAATTGCGCAAATTAAAATATATATATATTGACACTGTTTTACACAAAGCAGAAGATTGGACCAACCAAGAGGACTCACCTGACCTCAGATGCAGCAGCAAAGGTATTCCTATAATATTTTGAAGCTATCACTTTCAGATCCCAAACACAGCCATTCAAGTTTGATTATATTAGCACTTATAAAATAAAAGACTGTGAAGGCAACAACCACTTTAGGGTGATGTAGAAGAGTGAGAATATTTCTGAGCTCACAGCTTAGCATTAGGGACAGGGAGAGAAAGACAAAAAAAATTGGACAAATGCATCAGATAATATGTGATATAAAATTGAAACAGTGAAAAGATGATTGTGCTGTAGCAATTGTCAAATAAACTTGAGATTCAGTTTTTAGGGAGCGATAGATAAGACAAATTCCAACTAGAGATAATCACATCTTTTGAAATTCAAATTCACAAAATTTTGAAATACACTACAGTTCAAAAGTTTAGGGTCACTTAGAAATTTCATTATTTTTGAAAGAAAATCACAGTTTTTTTTCCAATGAAGCTAACATTAATTGATTCAGAAATACACTCTATACATTACTAATGTGGTAAATGACTATTCTAGCTGTAAACATCTGGTTTGTAATGCAAAATCTTCATAGGTGTATAGAGGCCCATTTCCAACAACCATCACTCCAGTGTTCTTATGGTACTTTGTGCTTGCTAACTGTGTAAGAAGTCTAATGGATGGTTAGAATACCCTTTAAAACCCTTGTGCAAGTATGTTAGCACAGCTGAAAACAGTTTGGCTTATTAGAGAAGCTATAAGCCTGACCTTCCTTTGAGCTAGTTCAGAATCTGAAGCATTACATTTGTTGGTTCCATTAAATTCTCAAAATGGCCAGAAAAAAAATAAATTTCATGTGAAACTCAAAACTTTATTCCTATTCTTAAAAATGAAGGCTATTACATGTGTGAAATTGCCAAGAAACTGAAGATTTCCTACAATGGTATGTATTACTCCCTTCAGAGGAGAGGATAAACAGGCTCTAACCAGAGTAGAAAGAGAAGTGGGAGACCCCGCTGCACAACTGAGCAACAAGACAAGTACATTAGAGTCTGCAGTTTGAGAAATCGATGCCTCACAGGTCCTCAACTGGCAGCTTCATTAAATAGAACACCCAAAACACCAGTGTCAACGTCTACAGTGAAGAGGTGACTCCGGGATGCTGACCTTCAGGGCAGAGTGGCAAAGAAAAAGCCATAACTGAGACTGGCTAATAAAAGGAAAATATTATTATGGGCAAAAGAACACAGACATGGGCAGAGGAAGATTGTAAAAAAAAAGTGTTATGGACAGACGAATCCAAGTTTGAGGTGCTTGGATCACACAGAAGAATATTTGTGAGATGCAGAACAACTGAAAAACTGCTGGACGAGTGCATGATGCCATCTGTCAAGCATGGTGGAGGTAATGTGATGGTCAGGGGTTGCTTTGGTGCTGGTAAAGTGGGAGATTTGTGCAAGGTAAAAGGGATTTTGAATAAGGAAGGCTATCACTCCATTTTGCAACACCATGCCATACCCTGTGGACAGCGCTTGATTGGAGCCAATTTCATCCTACAACAGGGCAATGACCAAAAGCACATCTCCATATTATGCAAGACCTATTTAGGGAAGAAGCAGGCAGCTGGCATTCTAGTGGAGGGGCCAGCGCAGTCACCAGATCTCAACCCCATGGAGCTGTTGTGGGAGCATCTTGACCAAATGGTACGCAAAAAGTGCCCATCAAGCCAAACCAACTTGTGGGAGGGGCTTCTGGAAGCATGGGGTGAAATTTCTCCAGATTACTTCAGCAAATTAACTGCTAGAATGCCAAAGGTCTGCAATGCTGTAATTGCTGCAAAGGGAACATTCTTTGACGAAAGCAAAGTTTGAAGGAGAAAATTATTATTTCAAATAAAAATCAACCTTGTCAATGTATGGACTACACTCACTGGCCACTTTATTAGGTACACCTGTCCAACTGTGTGTTAAGACTTAATTTCTAATCAGCCAATCACATGGCGGCAACTCAGTGCATTTAGGCATGTAGACATGGTCAAGACAATCTCCTGCAGTTCAAACCGAGCATCAGTATGGGGAAGAAAGGTGATTTGAGTGCCTTTGAACGTGGCATGATTGTTGGTGCCAGAAGGGCTGGTCTGAGTATTTCAGAAACTGCTGATCTACTGGGATTTTCACGCACAACCATCTCTAGGGTTTACAGAGAATGGTCCGAAAAAGAAAAAAAATCCAGTGAGCGGCAGTTCTGTGGCCGGAAATGCTTTGTTGATGCCAGAGGTCAGAGGAGAATGGGCATACTGGTTCGAGCTGATAGAAAGGCAACAGTGACTCAAATTGCCACCCGTTACAACCAAGGTAGGCAGAAGAGCATCTCTGAACGCACAGTGCGTTGAACTTTGAGGCAGATGGGCTACAGCAGCAGAAGACCACACTGGGTACCACTCCTCTCAGCTAAGAACAGGAAACTGAGGCTACAATTTGCACAAGCTCATCGAAATTGGACAGTAGAAGATTGGAAAAACGTTGCCTGGTCTGATGAGTCTCGATTTCTGCTGCGACATTCGGATGGTAGGGTCAGAATTTGGCGTAAACAACATGAAAGCATGGATCCATCCTGCCTTGTATCAACGGTTCAGGCTGGTGGTGGTGGTGTCATGGTGTGGGGAATTTTTTCTTGGCACTCTTTGGGCCCCTTGGTACCAATTGAGCATCGTTGCAACGCCACAGCCTACCTGAGTATTGTTGCTGACCATGTCCATCCCTTTATGACCACAATGTACCCAACATCTGATGGCTACTTTCAGCAGGATAATGCGCCATGTCATAAAGCTCGAATCATCTCAGATTGGTTTCTTGAACATGACAATGAGTTCACTGTACTCAAATGGCCTCCTCAGTCACCAGATCTCAATCCAATAGAGCATCTTTGGGATGTGGTGGAACGGGAGATTCGCATCAGGGATGTGCAGCCGACAAATCTGCGCCAACTGTGTGATGCCATCATGTCAATATGGTCCAAAATCTCTGAGGAATGCTTCCAGCACCTTGTTGAATCTCTGCCACGAAGAATTGAGGCAGTTCTGAAGGCAAAAGGGGGTCCAACCCGTTACTAGCATGGTGTACCTAATAAAGTGGCCAGTGAGTGTAGATTTTAAATTCACTTGGCAAGTCATTTGATTAATAGAAGTATGAGTTTTCATGGAAAGCAAAAAATTGTCTGGGTGACCCCAAACGTTTGAACGGTAGTGTACATTTGCGTGAATCTCATCAGTGAAAAGTTTGTAATAGCTCCAAAAATACACGTGAGGAAAACAGACATAGAGAACCCAACTGACCATAAGTGTTTGCACTACACAGGCAAAAAAAAGGGAGGGCCCATCTTACTAGAAGATCTGTAACTCTACAGGAGAGAAAGAGAGGACACTACAGAATATAAGAGCCCAATACAGGGAAGTTCACAAAAACGATTTCTCCACATCTTAGCTAAACAGTCCCATTAATCTGATTAGTTTTTGATTGGAGTATTATCAGAGTTTGGTCAGAGTGGCATAAATTTTTCCCAGACATGGAGAAAATAAAAGGTTTCTCCACCTTCATCACTCTGCAAAAAAAGCTTTTAAAAAATTGTAGGCATCCATTTCTCAGACATGCAGTGTTTGTGAATATTTCTGTGATCTCTAAAAGTGAGCAAAAGCTTTTAAAATTTTTGTAGGCCTCCATTTCTCAGACATATAGTGTTATATGGTCTGTGAACATTTCTGTGATCTGCAAAACTGAGAAAAAGTATTCAAACATTTTTATGGATTGAATTTGATTGATATCCATACACTTTTGCGTTCTTTCTGTTACATCACAGTGAAGTAAACTCACAAAAACTGTTTGATTGCTGAGGGTGGCAAATTTTTTAATTTTATTAAAAATAAACTTGGGTTAAAGATACCTAGCAATTACAAAATGCGTAAGGCATGCATTAAGAGATGGGGAAGTGAAATTGCAGATGATGGTGCTTGTAGATGCCAAGGATATGGGGCAGGTGCAACTACACCTGTTGCTGGAGTACAAGAATTACGCCTTTCCACAACAATTAGGTTCCTGTTCCACTTTGCATGGAGACACGGTACACCACTTCTGTAGCAAAAGCAGTGTAAACAACTGAATGGTGTTATAGCAGATAAGGCTTTCTGAAAGCTTGGCAGCGCCACATGGACCAGTCTCACCAGCCTAATGTCTGGATTAAAGATGAATTGCCGAATTTGCAATATACGCAGATTTAATCTCCAAATATTCGCTGAACATAGCCGAACACCATTGAAGTCAGTGGGAGGTAAAAACAAAAGCAAACACAACACCTTCAAATGGGCCCAAACACTGCCAAAACACATCAAATTAAGGGTAGTGTTAGGCGTCGGGATTCTCCCACTGCGCGGGATAGATCCCAAGCTTTAGCTGGTACTATGGTCTTGCATTCAAGTCCGGCCGCTGCGATTGCTGCTCAGCACAGACAGACGTCGATCCCAGCATCTTGCTCAGGCTTGTGGTATACGTTCGGTTACTGCTGGCTCTTCAGCCAAGTCTATGGTAATCAGCAACTTTGCCTTTTTTCGGGTCGAGTCGGGTTTCATGAAACCTGACTTTCGCAGAAGTCGGGTAGAACGAAATCTGCCGACTATAGGGAAAAGACAGAGGCTGACTGAAACACGAAACCCAATGCAAGTCAATGGGGAAGCAAAGTCGGCAGGGAGTGGAGGACAGTAAACACACCTACAGTGCCCATTTCAATGCCCAAAACATCAATTCTTATAACTGAAGCTTGTCAACCTTAATTTACTTCCTAATAATAGTTACGCATTGAAAACTGGGGGTTATTTGGCTAAAGTTGTGGGGGGGTTGGGCTGGCTTCAGGTTTTCGTGGGCCCTGGGCCAAAGAGTGTCAGTGCGCCCCTTTAACACATACCACAACTCATGATGCTCCGATACGCCACCGAAATATAGGTATAGTACAATGACACATACTTCACTGCTTACATGACATGACTGATCTATTTTAAATTTTACAATAGCTCAAAGAAAAGACAGTATATTACTCCATACGGTGTTATGGCCACCACATTGTCCCCCATACAGAATAATGAGCCCCATATATTTCTCCATACCAAATAATTAGTCACATATAATGTTCCATACAGTATCTGATGAGCTCCACATAATGCTCCATATATAATGGGCCCCATTTGTAATGCTCCAGTGTATAATGTGCCCCTTAGATGCTGCTCCAGTGTCTGATCTGCCCCATTTACATTGCTCCAGTACATGATGGGCCTCATGGATGATGATCCAGTGTATAATGGGCTATAATAATGCTCCATATATAATGGGTCACATTTGTAATGCTCCAGTGTATAATGTGCCCCTTAGATGCTGCTCCAGTGTCTGATCTGCCCCATTTACATTGCTCCAGTACATGATGGGCCTCATGGATGATGCTTCAGTGTATGATGGGCTTTAATAATGCTCCATATATAATGGGCCACATTTGTAATGCTCCAGTGTATAATGTGCCCATTACATACTGCTCCGGTGTGTGATCTGCCCCATTTACAGTGCTCCAGTACATGATGGGCCCTATTTTTAATTAACCCAGGCAAGGTATGTGAAAAGAGCTCCATGGAGTAATCTGATGTGTGTGGTTCCACATCCATCACTATTGGTGTGGGTGAAGGACACAAGGAAAGGTGTTGCTTCTGAAAAGATGCCTGCAGTTACGACTCAGTGCTTGCATTTTTTACAACTTCAGAATAGGAGGTGATAGAGCTGGAGGCTGTTTCAGCAATGTAAGCCACAAACAGTTCCTGATACTCCGGATTTAAAAGCAGTCTACCTACTCCCAGAAAAGGGAGCCTTACAGGCCTTCCAGAGCCACACCATTACGCTGGCTCAACACCTCCTGCCTTCGCTGCTATTGTGTTTTTGGCACTACCAGCAGATGCACCACCACCACCATCTGTACCAGGTGGCCCTCCACACCCACATCCGCGTCCTCTTCCACCATACTTCCTCATGTTTTTGAAAATGGACCCAAAATACCAGCAGATATATGGTACTGTATCATAAGCGTACAGCTCTATACAGTCTATGGATAACAGTAAATCTCCGTATATATTTCATGAGGCACACACAGACGCTCACAGGCTCAGTATGGATTATCCAATAAAATAACAAGTTGAAAAAGGGTACAGTTTCACCAGATAAAAGGTATATATAGTATAGTGTAAACATTCTGATTCTCCGAATACATTTCAGGAGGCAGACACAAACACTCTCAGGCCCAGTATGGATTACACAATAATATGAAAAGCTGTAAATGGGTTATGTAACACAAGTGTACAGCTGCATATAGTGTTGGGGTAATCTTAAAGTTCCAAATACAGTCATGGCCAAAAGTATTGACACCCCTGCAATTCTGTCAGATAATACTCAGTTACTTCCTGAAAATGATTGCAAACACAAATTCTTTGGTATTATTATCTTCATTTAATTTGTCTTAAATGAAAAAACACAAAAAGAATTGTCCTAAAGCCAAATTGGATATAATTCCACACCAAACATAACAAAGAGGGTGGACAAAAGTATTGGCACTGTTTGAAAAATCATGTGATGCTTCTCTAATTTATGTAATTAACAGCACCTGTAACTTACCTGTGGCACCTAACAGGTGTTGGCAATAACTAAATCACACTTGCAGCCAGTTAACATGATTAAAGTTGACTCAACCTCTGTCCTGTGTCCTTGTGTGTACCACATTGAGCATGGAGAAAAGAAAGAAGACCAAAGAACTGTCTGAGGACTTGAGAAACCAAATTGTGAGGAAGCATGAGCAATTTCAAGGCTACAAGTCCATCTCCAAAGACCTGAATGTTCCTGTGTCTACTGTGCACAGTGTCATCAAGAAGTTAAAAGCCCATGGCACTGTGGCTAACCTCCCTAGATGTGGCCGGAAAAGAAAAATTGACAAGAGATTTCAACGCAAGATTGTGCGGATGTTGGATAAAGAACCTCCACTAACATCCAAACAAGTTCAAGCTGCCCTGCAGTCCGAGGGTACAACGGTGTCAACCCGTACAATCCGTCGGCGTCTGAATGAAAAGGGACTGTATGGTAGGAGACCCAGGAAGACTCCACTTCTTACCCCGAGACATAAAAAAGCCAGGCTGGAGTTTGCCAAAACTTACCTGAAAAAGCCTAAGACATTTTGGAAGAATGTTCTCTGGTCAGATGAGACAAAAGTAGAGCTTTTAGGGCAAAAGCATCAACATAGAGTTTACAGGAGAAAAAAGAGGCATTCAAAGAAAAGTACACGGTCCCTACAGTCAAACATGGCGGAGGTTCCCTGATATTTTGGGGTTGCTTTGCTGCCTCTGGCACTGGACTGCTTGACCGTGTGCATGGCATTATGAAGTCTGAAGACTACCAACAAATTTTGCAGCATAATGTAGGGCCCAGTGTGAGAAAGCTGGGTCTCCCTCAGAGGTCATGGGTCTTCCAGCAGGACAATGACCCAAAACACACTTCAAAAAGCACTAGAAAATGGTTTGAGAGAAAGCACTGGAGACATCTAAGGTGGCCAGCAATGAGTCCAGACCTGAATCCCATAGAACACCTGTGGAGAGATCTAAAAATGGCAGTTTGGAGAAGGCACCCTTCAAATATCAGGGACCTGGAGTAGTTTGCCAAAGAAGAATGGTCTAAAATTCCAGCAGAGCATTGTAAGAAACTCATTGATGGTTACCGGAAGCGGTTGGTCGCAGTTATTTTGGCTAAAGGTTGTGCAACCAAGTATTAGGCTGAGGGTGCCAATACTTTTGTCCGGCCCATTTTTGGAGTTTTGTGTGAAATGATCAATGTTTTGCTTTTTGCTTCATTCTCTTTTGTGTTTTTTCATTTAAGACAAATTAAATGAAGATAATAATACCAAAGAATTTGTGTTTGCAATCATATTCAGGAAGAAACTGAATCTTATCTGACAGAATTGCAGGGGTGTCAATACTTTTGGCCATGACTGTATATTGCCGGAGTAACAGACAGACGCTTACAGGCTCATTATGGATTACACCAGAATCTAAATAGCTAAAAAGGTTACTGCATCAGAAGAGTCCTGCTGTATACAGTGTTGGCCAAATTGAAAATATCGGTATGCATTTCCGTAGTCACCCTCAGACGCTCACTCAGTTTGGTTTTGACCATAATAAAAAATGTTGTAAAAAAGTTCCTGGATAACAAGATAGCAAGGATATATTTTTTAGGGGACAATTGAAATCTCTGTATAAATAGTCCCGTAGTCACTCTCAGATGCTTACACAGTATGGATTGGACCATAATGCTAAATGTCGAACAAAGGTACTGAATAACAAGATACAAGCTGTATCGAGTATAGTGTAAAAATTTGTTTCTCTGATTCACCGTATATATAGAAGGCGTAACCCACACACGCTCACTCACTATGGATGATGTAGGGAAGGTGGACTGACAGACAAACCAGCCTGTAGTGAGAAGCAGAGGTGTAGAGCAGTGTAGGTGTGAAACCGCTAAGATAAAGAGATAGCGTGCAATGTTTTAGCTTGCCCATTGGAGGGCAGTGGAGAGTGTAGGAGTGGGACTGAATAACTGCCATTGGTCAGAGAAACTGTTAGGTGATGGTTGGCGGAGTTACCAAAACTGGAAGTATAAAAGGCTGAGGGAAGGTTCTGGAAGAGTCAGTCAGCGAAGGGAGCACAGTAAAGAGGAAGTTCTGCTGAGGAAATAGAGACAATGGAAAGGCTCCAGAGAGGACTGACAGTTGAGGCGGTCATGGGGGGTGGGCCAGAGGATGGTAGCCGCAGACGACTTGGGGCTATCATACGGACAGTGTGATCAGACTGGTGCAGCACTGTGGTGGTTTGGCCTAGGCCAGCCACAGTGGAAGAGCCACAGAGGACACCACGATTATAGTTACAAAGGAAATGAAGGTACTGGGGCCTGTGTACAGAGAAATCTGAAACGGCTGTGGTGAATTGCTGTTGTCGACAGAAGGATGGGCACTAAAAACGGACCTGTTCAATACAAACTCTGTCTCAGTGTCGTGTTTGTCTGCGGCAAGAAGAGGTTCCCCCCCACAGTTGGTTATCCTACAGATGATACCTTAATACAAATTTTTGAAACAAGGTACTGAATCAGCACACACCAGGTGTGTCCAGTCTAGGGTTAAATTTCCGTCTATACTTCCGGAGTCAGACACAGACACTCACAGGCTCACTATGTATTACACCAGAATTAAAAAAGTAGAAAAAGGGAAAGGTACTCATAGCATACATCAGTATACAGTGTTGTGGTACTTTTAAATGTTCGTATATATTTCAATCTCAGTAAGTCAGTCAAAAATCTCCGCTACTGGAAACTACATGGATACAAGTATAGACGCAAATTCGAGTGTTAGCAGAAATTTTGGAATTACTCATCGCGTGAAACCTCCCGGGATATGTTGCAGAGGCGATGCAGACCCTCAATTACTGTGTCTGTGGAGACAGCGAAAATGGTTCTTTGTGAAGAAAGGATTGCTTTAAAGCAGTAGCGTGGATCACATCACCGTTACTCGTCTCCATCAAATTGTGATCACAGGGAGAGATGTAGACATGGTACTCACTGCCTATCATGATGTGTCTGGTCTTTTTGGAGAGCAAAAGGCAGAAGCCACAGGCCGTAGGCAATTCTATTGGATTGTCATGAGAGGAGACATTGAAAAATGGTGGCAGGAATGTCACACATCTGTGACTATCACAACTGTGAAAGGTGATCATAAACCACCACTGCATCCACTTGTAAGTTGTTGTAGAGGCCAACAGGACAGGCCATAGCTACATCTTAACCAGCACTGATCAATACACCAAATTTCTAGTGGCCGTCCCTGTGAAGGATTTAACTGCCCAGACTACACTGCGGTGGAGCAGGGAGAGGTAAGTATTGCAACTTTCAAGTGCTGTGGCCATGACCAAGCGGGGGGGCACAATCATGGTCAACGGTACTGGCACAGGGCCCCTCATAGTACGATGGTGTGTCTGATGGCGAATGGACCCTCCCACCGTTTGAGACATTGTATTGTACTATGAGGGGCCCTGTGCCATTTCCATCGGCCATCAGTGGGCCCATCCACCTATTCAGAGCAATGGCATTTGCCCAGGTGCACCAGGTCTTGACCCCAGCCGTTGGGGGAGGGGTGGGCAGCCCAGCTTTGGAGGTTTAAAAATTGGTATATGTAGATGTGTTGGCTGGACATTCAGCTGCTGCAAAGGGTGTAATTGGGCAAGTCTAAGGAAGAGGAGGAAAAAACCGAGGCACTTTTCTGGTAACCTATGTGTCTTCAGGGGAAGGTGGGACAAAATCCTTTGAAACCCATGCATGGTTCATTTTAGTGAAGGTTAGATCATCAACATTTTGGGTCAGCAGATGGGTCTGTTATGAATGGGTCACCGAGGAGGAAAACAAGACCAAGCCAAGTCACAGAAAACCAGAGAGGTTGGTAACTATGCGGATTGCAGACCACTGATCCTAAACACACAACTAACAACAGCCGTGGAGCGTACCTACGATGATTCTAGATGCCTTGTCACAGCCGGAAGACTAAATAAGCCTATAGCAAGAAAAGGGAAAATCTAAAACTGCCCCAGAGCAGACCCCAAAGGAATAGATATCCCTCCACACATGTATTGATGGTGAGACAAGATGAAAACACGAACACAGGTAGGAAAATAGGCTGAGCAAACGATGGGGTCCACACTAGCTAGAAAGGACAGGAAAGGAAAGATACTGTCTGCAATCACGCCAAAAAATCCCTGCAAAAATGTCCAACACTTCTGATGGCAAAAAATACCCTGAAGTCACTAGACTTCTCCCACTATATCAGCACTCTGGCATATTCTGAGAACAGAGCAAAAAGAGGCCAATCTAATAAGGGACAAAAAGCAAACTGGCACATACAGTGACATAAGAGTGGAGATTCAGCACAGTCCCAGCCGGGGCTGGCTGACAACACAAAAAACTGAATAGACCAAACCAAATCAAATGTGAACATTAGCAAAGATAACTTAGCTTGAAAAGGCAGGAACTGAGCTGGAAACTAAGACCTCAGGAGGCAGGAAAAAATCACCAGCATGGGAATAGGGAGTCGGCTGTCTTAAATCCCGCCTGAGACTCCAGATGTCCACGCCTCTTCCACATTATCAGGTGGAAGGTCTCTGTTAATTAGATCAGCTTCACTACCTCCTGCCACCACCAGAGGGAGCCCGGAAAGAGACCTCACAACTCATCTGTCAGCACAACCAGCTCCCTCACGAGAAACCAGAGGCAGACCAGAAAATGAGTTCCCAACACGGGTCCTTTTTTCTGTCCTGATTGATCCAGCAGCACTGAAGACTATCAGATAACACACTAGCAGCAGGGCAAGCGAGCTCCTGTAAGGCATATTGTGCCAATTCAGGCCAGGCGTCCAGTTTAGAGGCCCAATAGTCAAAGGGGAATGACCTGTGAGGGAGAACATCGATATGGGAGGAAAAGTAGTTTGTAACCATAATGTAGTTGAAAACTGCTGCCTCCTGTCACTTTTAATCGATGCAGTATTAGCAGTCGTGTGAGTGGTACTTGAGAAATCATTCCACAACATGGTCATTAAAACCCTGTCTCCAACGCCACTTCTGCTGTGTGCACCACGAACACCTCTTCCATTGTGCCCACTACGACTCGTGGGAGAACAAGCATCGCTGCTGTGTGCTGGGAAAGCCTCAAACAAACAGTTTACCAGAGTTTCTTGTTTGCCAATATTAACTCTATGTTCTCCTGTGGCATAATGTTGTGTGATTTGCTTTTGTATCGTGGATGGAGAATGCTAGCCAGCCAGTAGTCATCATCCCTCATCATTTTGGCAATGCGGGGGTTACTTTTTAGGATCCGCAAGGCATAATCGCACATGTGGGCCAATGTTCCAGGTGTCAATGATGCACTGCCCGTGGTGGGTGGAGGAGCAGTTTCTGGCAAATGCACATCTCTACAGTCACGCACAAACACTGTCCTTGACCTTCAAATGCCAACATTTTCTCTTGCTCCCTGAGAAACATCCTCCTGCCCAAAATAATCATCCCCCTCATTCTCATCCTCCTCCTCTTCCTCTTCTTCCTCCTCCTTGTCCAGGACAGTTCCCTGACCAGACAATGGCTGACTGTCATCAAGGCTTCCCTCCTCCTCCTCCTCCGCTGCAGATGCATGATCCTTAATGTGTGTCAAACTTTGCATGAGCAGACACATAACTGGGATGCTCATGCTTATGATGGCGTCATCTGTGCTTACCCGCCGTGTGCATTCCTCAAAACACTGAAGGACTTTACAGAGGTCTTTCAGCTTTGACCACTGCACACCCGACAATTCCATGTCTTCCCTCAAACTGCCTGCCCGTGTATCCTCCCACAAATGCATTACAGCCTGCCTCTCTTCCCACAGCCTCTCAACCATGTGCAGGGTGGAGTTCCACCTTGTTGCAACGTCTATGATTAGGCGGTGCTTGGGGAGGTGGAGCAATCGCTGCAGCTTCTGCATATGACTGGGGTGTACGTCCGAGCGACGGATGTGCAAGCACAGTCTTCGCACCTTATGGAGCAGGAATATTAACTCCGGATAATTACTGTATTAAGGAAGCACTGCACCACCAGGTTCAAAGTGTGAGCCAGGCAAGTTATGTGTGTGAATTTTGCAGGGGCTATGGCTGCCACAAAATTACTGCCGTTATCACTGACTACCTTGCCTGCCTCAAGATGTAGACTGCCCAGCCATGACCCAGTTTGTCGCTGCAAGTAGTCGGTCAGTACCTCCGCGGTGTGTCTGTTGTCGCCCAAAGACATCATCTTTAACACAGCCTGCTGATGCTTACCACTAGCTGTTCGATAGTTGGACACCTCGTGTGCAACACTGCCAGCTGCGGATGGAGTGCTCGTGCGACTGCGTTCTGTGGACGAGCTTTCGCTGATGGTGTAGGAGGGTCGAAAGCCTACAGCCAACTCTTTCCTATACCGTGGGCTAGGCAGCACTGTTCCACCACCGCTGTCCCCTGTGGAGCGTGCATCCACCACTTTAACCCAGTGCGCAGTGATGGACACGTAACGGCCCTGGCCATGCCTACTGATCCATGCATCTGTTGTGAGGTGCACCTTTCCACTCACTGACTGTTTTAGTGCATGGACAATGCGGTCTTTCACATGCCGGTGGAGGGCAGGGATGGCTTTTCGAAAAAAGAAGTGCTGACTGGGTAGGTCATAGCGTGGGACAGCGTAGTCCATGAGGTGGCGGAAAGCTTTGCTTTCAACCAAATGGTAGGGCATCATCTCTAATGAGATTAGTTTGGCAATGTAGGTGTTCAAACACAGTGTTCATGGATGAGAGGATGAGTACCTTCTTGTCCTACTCAGAGTGTCTGGAAGGGTGAGCTGGATTGGAGAGCTGCGGATGTAGTGCTCATGCGACTGAGCACGGTGGACGAGCTTTCGCTGATAGACAAGGAGGAGGAGGAGGGAAAGCCTACAGCCAACTGTTTCCTATACCGTGGGCTAGGCAGCACTGTTCCACAGCCGCAGTCCCCTGTGGAGCCTGCATCCACCACATTAACCCAGTGCGCAGTGATGGACACGTAACAGCCCTGGCCATGCCTACTGGTCCATTCATCCGATGTGAGGTGCACCTTTCCACTCACTGACTGTTTTAGTGCATGGACAATGCGGTCTTTCACATGCCGGTGAAGGGCTGCGATGGCTTTTTGAGAAAAGAAGTGCCGACTGGGTAGGTGATAGCGTGGGACAGTGTAGGCCATGAGTTCACGGAAAGCTTCGCTTTCAACCAAACGGTAGGGCATCAACTCTAATAAGATTAGTTTGGCAATGTAGGCGTTCAAACACAGTGTTCATGGATGAGAGGATGAGTACTTTCTTGTCCTACTCAGAGTGTCTGGTAGGGTGAGCTGGACTGGAGAGCTGCATATGGGGGAAGTAGCGGTGGACCGGATGGAGTGAGAGGGGGTTGGTGATGGTATTGGTGGTGATGGCCTAGATTCAGTGTTGTGTTGCAAAACCATTGTGATTCCCTGAGTGCTTTGGCCTTGCGACGACACCTCAACATTTAGTGCTGGTGGTGTGCTTAGCGGTGGTGGTGGTCTTACAGTGGTGGAAGTCATGGAGCATTGCTGGCTACCGTCAGTCGGAGCAGGTGCACATGTGCTACCTGAGGTTTTGTAGTCCGTCCACGCTTGCAAATGCATGTTGATTAAATGTAACTGGTATTCAAATTTCTGAGTTGTTTACCTCAGCTAAAGGTCCTTCCTCACTTCTTACAGGTAACCTTTGCTTCATCAGTAGGATTTTGGCCAAAGAAGTGCCACACTGCACTCTTCCTACTATGGTAAACGTTTTCTGGCCTTGCACGCTGTGCTAAGTTGACCGTCTGGTCATGCTGTCCTGCAACTCTTTTAGTTTTTGTTCCACGTTTTGGGACTGCTACGGGCCTGCTAGATAACCGCTGCTGTGATGTCAATGCCTGCTGCGGATCCTTCTCCTTATCTGAAATATTGCTAGCACCACCCTCCTCCCCCAATGGATGCCAATCTGGGTCCAGAACTGGGTCATCCATCACCTCCTCTTCAAAGTCATCTGCACCTTCCTCTTTACCTTCCTCTGAGTCACCGTGTAAGGTGGTATGGTATGCGGAAAGGGGCACCTGGGTTTCATCAGGGTCAGATTTTGGCTCAATAGACTGCGAGGGCAATGTAGTGCTGTGGGTCAATGTACCAGCAGAATCATCTAGCAGTAGCTGTGCATCAGTGCACTCCATGTAAGATTCATCTTGGACTGGGGAATTCAGGGTTTGACTGGATAACCCAGGCATGGTATGTGAAAAGAGCTCAATAGAGTAATCTGAAGTGTGGGCTGCCGCATCCTTAACTTTTGGTGGGGGTGAAGGACACAAGGAAAGGGGTTTTTATGACCAAAACCCTGCACTGACGGCTCCCTGCTTGGAGTTTTCAACCGTTCAGAAGAGGAGGCAATAGAGCTGGTGGCTGTTTCGGCAATGTACACCAAAACCTGTTCCTGATGCTCCGGCTTTAAAAGCAGTTTTCCGACTTCAAGAAAAGGCAACCTTACAGGCCTTCTTGGCCCAGAGGATGATGCAGGCTCAACACCTCCTGCCTTAGCTGCTATTGTGCTTTTGCTAGAACCAGCCGATGCACCACCACCATCAGTACCAGCTGCGCCCCCCTGCCCATGTCCGCGGACTCTTCTACCATGCTTCCTCATGTTTGGGAAAATGTACCAAAAATACAAGCAGAGAGATGGTACTGTATGAGGAGCATCCAGCTGTGTAAGGTGTATTAAACAAATTAAATCAATGTATATATTATGTTAGTCACAGACGCTCTCATGTATGTACTGGACCGTAATCCAACAAGCAGATATACGGAACTGTTTGAAAAATGGACATGACTCTAAGGTGTAGGTATGGAAAAACTCCTCGTTTTTTTTCCAGAGTCACACACAGGTAGCTTCTATTTGCCCGTGCTAGGAGGCGGTACACGGTAGTGTGTGAGGAGCGTACACCACTGTAGGTGTGTGTATGTAAAATTGTCAAGCTCCGTGTATTTGTATACGGACTGACACCCACTGTCTCTGTCTAGTTTTTACTGTAATCAAACAGCAGATATGTGAAACTGTTTGAAAAACGGACACGACTCTAAGGTGTAGGTCTGGAAAAACGGACAAACTCCTCGGTTTTTTTTCCAGAGTTACACACAGGTAGCTTCTATTTGTCCGTGCTAGAAGGCGGTACACTGTAGTATATGAGGAGCGCACACCGCTGTACGGTGTGTGTGTATAAAATTGTCAAGCTCTGTGTATTTGTATACAGACTGACGCACGCTGTCTCTGTCTAGTTTTGACTGTAATCAAACAGCAGATATATGAAACTGTTTGAAAAACGGACACAACTCTATGGTGTAGGTCTGGAAAAATGGACAAACTCCTCGAATTTTTCTTCCAAAGTCACACCCAGATAGCTTATATTTGTCTGTGATACCAGCCGGAATACACGGTAGTGTGTGAGGAGCGTACACCGCTAGACGATGTGTGAAAAAATGAACGCTCAGTAACTCACCAGGACAAAATAATAAAAAAAATTTTTCTTCTTCCCTGCCTAACGCTCTCCCTATTCAGAATCAGCAGCACCTCTCCCTATTCTAAGATCAGCAGAAGTAAGTTGGCGGTCGGCGGTCACGGCCTTTTGTAGCCACTGTGACGCCACACAAAGCCAGCCAATCACTTCAATGCCCTTCTCTAAGATGGTGGTGGCCACTGACCATGTCATCACGTTGCCCACAATGTGCGTCCTCCATCATTGGCTGAGAAAAGGCACTGGAAGCATTATTTGAAACGCAACTTTGGCGCTCAGGTCGGCGACCTCATGGCCGACCTCATGCTATGGTCGGGTTTCGATCGGCGAAACCCAACTTTAGCTAAAGTCGCCGACTTTTGAATTTGACCGACTTGTTTCGCTCAACTCTAGTGGAGAGCTTTGCGGGTGAGAACAAGTACTTTGAATTGGATCCTCTAATGAATGGGCAGCCAATGTAAGGACTGGCAAAGCGTGGAAGCGTTCGAGTACAGATTAGCCAGATGGTATTATGGGGAATCCCGCCTGGTTGCTCTTGTCATTGTTAACCATTCTCTGGCTCTCTAGTAATGTATGAAATAGTGAATCAAAAACTGTTCAAATTCACCCTCAAATTTCAGGAATTTCGACTCAAGCTCAATGTGCCGTGGAACATCTAACATATGGTGAACAAAAACAATTATAAGATATATAGAATTAATGAGCATTACATCTGGTGACTTGATGTATTTTAAGAAAAAATATGTATTTTTTAAGATTTCAATTTTTTTTTTATTAAATTCATATTGCTTTGAAAAAAAATCTTGTTTCTACCTGAAACCATTTGTTTCTTCAAGATATATCTTATTTCCCAAGGTAGCAGTTAATCATTTGAGTGCACAGAGATATGCTGTGCACATCCATCTTCAGGTACATGTGTCACTGCCTTGGATATTGAATCTTTGTCCTTTAAAACACCAAGCTATGAAAGACAACCACAATCTTTCAGCTGCATAACAACATACTCTAGCACAGGCTCTATGTATGTAATCTTTATAAATTAATGACTAAGACTAGGATTATTTGCTTCAGTACTTTCAGTATTTCAAACAAATGTATCATCAATCAATTACAATGTAAGAAAACCCTAACATATATAAACAGTATTATTTATATATATATATATATATATATATATATATATATATATATATATAATTTTTTTTTACATTAGAAGCAATTGATGTTTTCCCTTTACTAAACAAAAAGTAATTTTCTGAAGAATACTAATGTTGTCAGTAATAAAAACTTTGTTTTGTCTCCAAGAGTAGGAAGAGATAGCTTTTATTAAGATGGTTTCTTATAAGTGAATAAAGACTTACAGTATATAAAACATTTAATGGAAGGGAGAACTCTTCAAAAATCTTATTCATTTTATTAAGCAAATTAGTACGAGGAGATCCAACAAAGGGCCAAGTCTGTAATTCCAAGAGATCAAAAAGTCTGTAGTCAGATTGAATGGTCCACTGTGTCAAAGGCAGATGTTAGGTTCAGGAGAAAGAGGAGGATAAACTAGCTTCGCTTTGATTTTCCGGTTAGTAGGTCGTTGCTGATTTTAGTCAGGGCAGTTTCCGTGGAATGGTGCATTCGGAAGCCATATTGAAAGTGGTCAATGTGCATTGCCCCTGTAAGGGCGGGAGTCTCAGGGTGCCACAGTCAGCCTTAGAACAGGGACTGACAGGAACAATACTGGGACCTTCTCTGGAAGTGGAAGAGGAAGGGGGAGAGGAGAATAAAAGAAAACATAAGATCCGGGTACATTGTTCCTTTTTTTGCTATTTCTATTATATGTCTGGCCCTTAGAGAGTTTAGACTTGAATGCTACAATATGGAAACTGACATGTTAGCCCCTTATGTTGCATGACCATTGACACAATTTTTCTTCCCAAACAAGGAGATGGGCTCTGTTAGCATATTACATATGTATTTATGTTGATGTTGTTGGTATCACTGTTTGTATGGCATTTTTGAATTTTCATGGAATTTTTAAGTCCTTTACAAATTGTTTTAAATAATATAGTAAAGGATAAATTTTAGCTCCAGAAATGCTGGAGTAGCAAAACATGCTTTTACACAACCTTAAGAGAGGTTTTCCCCAAGACAACAGTGAGGAACACAGTGTGAGTGGCTTGAATTCGCCTCACACGCCTTAGAGGTTTTATCATGCCTGGCAGTTAGTGTTCTCTCAGAACGTGTCTTCAGTGCTACTAATGGTGTCCTGACATATAAGCGCAGCCACCTGCCCTGAAAGTGTAGACTGCCTAACTTTCATCAAGATGAAAAAGTCATGGATCTCCAAGGACTTTTGCATGCCAATTGCAGACTGTACAGACATGGAGATGTTGTAGATTTTAGAGTGCTGCATTGTTCTTGTGCAATTGCAGTCTTTGATATCTTTAGTGGGGCTTCTGTGCCTGCTGTTGCTGCTGGTGCAGATGTTAACTCTAATTTGGGGAAATATGAACACACCTGATTGGGTCTGCATCTGCTGGGTTGGCTGTAGAGGAAGATGTGTCAGTCCCTATACAATTTCTACTCTTGTAAAATTGATGCCACTTTGGTGGAGTCTGCCAGTAATTGCTTGAAATGTGAGGACTCCTGGTAGGGTCTATGTATGATGGGTTGGCTGAGGTGGAAGATATGTTACTCCCTACTCTGCTATTTTTACTGTGGTGAAACTGATGCCACGTTGTTGGTGTCTGCCACTATTTTTTGGAAACGTGTAGAGTCCTGATTGGGTCTCTCCATCTGCTGGGTTGAATGTAGAATCATAGAATCATAGAATCGTAGAGTTGGAAGGGACCTCCTGGGCCATCTGGTCCAACCCCCTGCTCAAAGCAGGATTCGCTAAATCATCCCATGTAGTGGAAGAGATGTTGCTCCTGATAATACCATTTCTACTCTGATGAAATTGATTCCACTTTGGTGATGTCTGCAACTAACTGTTTGAAATGTGAACACTTCTGGTTGCGTCTCCATCTGCTGGATTGGCTTTAGTGGAAGAGGTGTCAGTCCCTATTTTACTAGTTGTACTCTATTGAAATTGATGCTACTTTGGTGGTGTCTGCCACTAACTTTTGGAAATGTGTAAACTCTTGGCTGGGTCTCCTTCATATGTGTAGCCTGTAGCAGTAGGCCTCTGAGACAGGCAGACCTCCACTACTATTGATTGTTACTCTCCTTACATTTTTCTGACAATAGAAGTCTACAAAGCTGATATTTGTGCCACCTGACTGTGTCTGAACATCAAAGCAGTTTCATTTGTTCCAGAACTCCCAGCGTAGCAGGCCTACATCGATCCCTCACCCACCTCATCTTAATTTGAAGTTTTATTCAAAGTTGAAAATGCTGGCCCAGACCTTAAAACCTCATGCATTGCTGATGGGTGTCATGCCATTAAAAAATTTGCACTGTTGGTGAATTGATGCCTCTTTTCCTGGTGTCTGCCTGTTAGGGTTGGCAGATTTCACTAAATAAAAGTATAAAATAAAGTGCAATCACAACCTGCAGCTAGTAAATACAATGACGGAAGCAAAACAGTGAGCGTTACCTTAAACACACTGTGTTAATGCCACACAGTGTGATTTTTACGCTGAGTACCAAGCTCAGTTACTTCACAGAGAGTTTCTGCACAAGAAAGATAAGTACTACACCCTGTTACCTTCACATGGAGGAAGCATAAGGGTTGAGCTTGCTCTGTAACTGAACAGTGCTAACCGCACATATGAACAAAACAGATGCAAAGCCCAGTCCTAACTCTACTAAACTTGTGCCTAACATCACACTAAGCATATAGCAGACTAGAGACTCAGACATTGAGCCATGGGTATAATACGTCATAAGTTTGATTTCTGCCTGCCCATGTATACAGTCTTTGAGCATAGATAAACACACACAAACTTGCAGACAGAGTGGTGGATTAACCACCCACTCACACCTAAACATAAATGAAACTAGCGTGGCAGCGTGTGTTGCTGAGAGACTTTTATATGCTAGCTTCCAACCCAAACACTCACGCCCAGTCGGTCGAGACATCGCCCGCGGGTCAATCTGGAGCTGCCACATCACCAGATCAACTAACGTCCAGCCACCAATAAGAAGACGCTACATCAGGGACATGCTCAGTAAGGTGATCTCTGGACTTAGACTCCAGATCGCAAGGCTGCACCTGCATATTGCTGATTACTAGACTTGAGCAAAATTGGTCGGTCAATTTCAAAAATCGCCGACTTTCGCCAAAGTCTGGTTTCATGAAATGAAACCCGACCATAGCGTGAGGTCGGCCATGATGTCGTCGACCCGAGCGCCAAAGTCAAGTTTCAAATGATGCTTCCAGCGCCTTTTTTCAGCCAATGATGGAGGACGCACACTGTGGGCAATGCGATGACATAGGCAGCGGCCAGCACCATCTTAGGGAAGGGCATTGAAGTGATTGGCTGGCTTTGTGTGGCGTCACAGGGGGTATAAAAGGCTGTAAATGCCGACCGCCATCTTCTGCCGATCTTACAATAGGGAGAGGTGCTGCTGCTGATTCTGAACAGGGAGAGCGTTAGGCAGGGAAGAAGAAAAAAAACTGCTTCTGCTGATAGTGCTTTTCACTGTACAGTTAGTGTGCAGTGAAAGGGGAGGATTTTTGTTGTGTGCAGCAGCGCTGGTGATGATTAGGCTGCCTTTTAAGGCTACCTGATAGCTGCATTGCTGTGTGCACACTGCTGTTCAAACTGCTTTTTTCAAAGCACTCCAACTTTTATTATTTTGTTCTGGTCAGTTACGAACGTTCATTTTTTCACACACCGTATAGCGGTGTACGCAAGCTATCTGTGTGTGACTCTGGAAAAAAAAAAGAGGAGATTTTCCATTTTTCCAGACCTACACCGTAGAGAGCTGTCCGCTTTTCAAACAGTTTTGTATATCTGCTGTTTGATTACGGTCAAAACTATACAGAGACAGCATGTGTCACTCTGTAAAAAAAAAGACAGAGATTTACAATTTTCCATACAGACACCATTTAGAGCTGTCCGATTCTCAAACAGTATTGTATATCTGCCATTCGCATTACGGTCACATCTATACAAAGTCAGCATGTGTGTGTGACTCTCCGTAAATACATATGCGGACATTTCCATTTCTCCATACACCGTATTGAGCTGTCCGATTCTCAAACAGTTTTGTATATCTGCTGTTCGCATTACAGTCACATCTATACAGAGTCAGCATGTGTGTGTGACACTCCGTAAATACATATACGGAGATTGTTAGTTACACAACAAACGTATACAGCTGTACACTTCTGATACAGTACCCTACATCTGCTTGTTGGATTATGGTCAAATACATACTGGGAGAGCATTTGTGACTAACAAAATATATACGTAGATTTAATTTTTTTAACACACCTTACACAGCTGGACGCTCCTCACACAGTACCATCTCTCTGCTGGTATTTTTGGTACATTTTCCCAAACATGAGGAAGTATGGTGGAAGAGTCCACAGACGTGGGCAGGGGGGCACAGCTGGTACTGATGGTGGTGGTGCATTGGCTGATTCTGGCAAAAGCACAATAGCAGCTAAGGCAGGAGGTGTTGAGCCTGCGTCATCGTCTGGTCAAAGAAGGCCTGTAAGATTCCCTTTTCTTGGAGTAGGAAAACCGCTTTTAAAGCCGGAGCATCAGGAACAGGTTTTGGTGTACACTGCCAAAACAACAACCAGCTTTATTGCCACCTCTTCTGAATGTTCGAAACCTGCAAGCGCAGAGTCGTCAGTGCAGGGTTCTGGTCAGGAAAAACACCTTTCCTTGTGTCCTTCACCCCCACCAAAAGCTAAGGATGCGGCAGCCCACACTTCAGATTACTCTATGGAGCTCTTTTCATATACCATGCCTGGGTTATCCAGTCAAATCCTGAATTCCCCAGTCCAACATGAATCTGACATGGAGTGCACTGATGCACAGCCACTGCTAGATGATTCTGCTGGTACATTGACCCAGAGCACTACATTGCCCTCGTAGTCTACTGAGCAAGAATCTGAGCCTGATGAAACTCAGGTGCCCCTTCCCGCATACTACACCACCTTACACGGTGACTCAGAGGAAGGTAAAGAGGAAGGTGCAGATGACTTTGAAGAGGAGGTGATGGATGACCCAGTTCTTGACCCGGACTGGCATCCATTGGGGGAGGAGGGTGGCGATGGCAATAGTTCAGATAAGGAGAAGGATCCACAACAGGCATTGACATCACAGCAGCGGTTATCTGGCAGGCCTGTAGCTGTCCAAAAACGTGGAACAAAAACTAAAAGAGTTGCAGTACAGGTTGGCCAGACGGTCAACTTAGCACAGCGTGCAAGGCCTGAAAATGTATATCATAGTAGGAAGAGTGCAGTGTGGCACTTCTTTGTCCAAAATCCTACTGATGAGGCAAAGGTTACATGTAAGAAGTGCGGAAGGACCTTTAGCCGAGGTAAACAACTCAGAAATTTGAATATCAGTTGCATGCTTAGACATTTAACCAACATGCACTTGCAAGCGTGGATGGACTACAAAACCTCAGGTAGCACATGTGCACCTGCTCTGACTGAAGGTAGCCAGCAATGCTCCATCACTTCCACCACTGTAAGACCACCACCACCGCTAAGCACACCACCAGCACTAAATGTTAATGTGTTCTTGCAAGGCCAAAGCATTCACGGAATCACAATGGTTTTGCAACACAACACTGAATCTAGGCCATCATCACCAATACCATCACCAACCCCCTCACACTCTGTCCGGTCCACCTCTACTTCCCCCATATGCAGCTCTCCAGTCCAGCTCACCCTACCAGACACTCTGAATAGGACAAGAAAGTACTCATCCTCTCATCCGTGTACACTATGTTTGAATGCCTACATTGCCAAACTAATCTCATTAGAGATGATGCCCTACCGTTTGGTTGAAAGCAAAGCTTTCCGTGAGCTCATGGTCTATGCAGTCCCATGCTATGACCTACCCAGTCAGCACTTCTTTTCTTCAAAAGCCATCCCAGCCCTCCACCTGCATGTGAAAGACTGCATTGTCCATGCACACAAGCAATCAGTGAGTGGAGAGGTGCACCTCACAACAGATGCATGGTCCAGTAGGCATGGCCAGGGCCGTTACGTGTCCATCACTGCGCACTGGGTTAATGTGGTGGATGCAGGCTCCACAGGGGACAGCGGCTGTGGAACAGTGCTGCCTAGCCCACGGTAAAGGAAACAGCTGGCTGTAGGTTCTCAACCCTCCTCCTCCATAAGCGAAATCTCGTCTACAGAGCGCAGTCACACTAGCACTCCATCCGCAGCAGGCAGTGTTGCACACGAGGTGTCCCACTATCGAACAGCTAGTGGTAAGTGTCAGCAGGCTGTGTTAAAGATGATGTCTTTTGGCGACAACAGACACACCGCGGAGGTACTGGCCGACTACTTGCAGCGACAAACTGAGTCATGGCTGGGTAGTCTACATCTTGAGCCAGGCAAGGTAGTCAGTGATAACGGATGGAATTTTTTGGCAGCCATAGCCCTTGCAAAGCTCAAACACATACCATGCCTGGCTCACACTTTGAACCTGGTGGTGCAGTGCTTCCTTAATAATTATCCAGAGTTAACATCCCTTCTCCATAAGGTGCAAAGACTGTGCTCGCACATCCGTCACTCGGCCGTACACTCCAGTCGTATGCAGAAGCTGCAGCGATTGCTCCACCTCCCCAAGCACCGCCTAATCATTGCAACAGGGTGGATCTCCACCCTGCACATGACTGAGAGGCTGTGCGAACAGAGGCAGGCTGGTAAGCACAGACGAAGCCATCATAAGCATGAGCATCCCACTTATGCGTCTGCTCATGCAAAGTTTGAGCACACTAAGGATCAGGCGGCTGTAGCGGAGGAGTAACAGGAGGAGGAGGAGGAGGAGGGAAGCCTTGCTGAAAGTCAGCCATTGTCTGGTCAGGGAAATGTCCTGGACGAGGTGGAGGAAGAAGATGAAGAGGAGGAGGGGGATGATTATTTTGGTCAGGAGGATGCTTCGCAGGGGGCAAGAGAAAATGTTGGAGTTCCAAGGTCAAGTATAGGGTTTGTGCGTGACTGTAGGGATGTGGATTTGCCAGAAAGTGCTCCTCCACCCAGCAGTGGCAGTGCATTATTGACACCTGGAACATTGGCCCACATGTGCGATTATGCCTTGCGGATCCTAAAAAGGGACCCCCGCATTGCCAAAATAGTGAAGGATGATGACAACTGGCTGGCCAGCATCCTCGATCCACGATGCAAAGGCAAATTACACAACATCATGCCACAGGAGAACATAGAGATAATATTTGCTAACAAACAAGCAACTCTGGTAAACCATTTGTTTGAGGCTTTCCCTGCACACAGCAGCGGTGCTGGTTCTCCCACGAGCCGTAGTGGGCACAATAGAAGAGGTGTTCGTGGTGCACACAGCCGAAGTGGCATTGGAGACAGGGTTTTCATGACCATGTTGTGGACTGATTTCTCAAGTACCGCTCACACGACTGGTAATACTGCATCAATTAAAAGTGACAGAAGACAGCAGTTGTCAACTATGGTTACAAACTACTTCTCCACCCATATCGATGTTCTCCCTCACAGGTCAATCCCCTTTGACTATTGGGCCTCTAAACTGGACACCTGGCCAGAATTGGCACAATATGCCTTACAGGAGCTCGCTTGTCCTACTGCTAGTGTGTTATCTGAAAGAGTCTTCAGTGCTGCTGGATCAATCCTAACAGAAAAAAAGGACCCATCTGTCGACCCAAAATGTTGATGATCTATCCTTTATTAAAATGAACCATGCATGGGGTTCAAAGGATTTTGTCCCACCTTCCCCTGATGACACATAGGTTGCCAGAAAACTGCCTCGCTTTTGTCCTCCTCTTCCTCGGACTTGCCCAATTCCGCCCTTTGCAGCTGCTGAATGTCCAGCCTACACATCAACATATGCCATTTTTTAAACCTCCCTAACTGGGCTGCCCACTCCCCCAAAGGCTGGGGTCAATACCTGGCACACCTGGGCAAGTGCCATTGCTCTGAACAGGTGGATGGGCCCACTGATGGCCGACGGCACTTGCACAGGGACCCTCATAGTCCAATACAGTGTCTCTGACGGTGGGGGGCACACTTGCCGTCAGACACATCAGCGTACTATGAGGGGCCCTGTGCTAGTACCGTCACCCATGAGTGTGTCCCCCCTGCTTGTTCATGGCAACAGCACTTGCAAGTTGCAACACTTACCTCTCCCTGCTCCACCGCTGTGTAGTCTGTGCAGTTAAATCCTTCACAGGGACGGCCACTAGAAATTTGGTGTATTGATCGATGATGGTTAAGATGAAGCTATGGCCTGTCCAGCTGGCCTCTACCTTCAGATGATCAATGGCTACCATTTGTAATGGACGTCAACTTTCAAGCGGATGCAGTGGTGCTTTATGATCACCTTTCGCAGTTGTGATAGTCACATACGTGTGACATTCCTGCCAGCATTTTTCATTGTCTCCTCTCATGCCAATCCAATAGAATCGCCTACAGCCTGTGGATTCTGTCTTTTGCACTCCATAAAGACCAGACACATCATGATAGGCAGTGAGTACCATGTCTACATCTCTCCCTGTGATCACAATTTGATGGAGATGAGTAACGGTGATGTGATCCACGCTACTGCTTTAAAGCAATCCTTTCTTCACAAAGAACCATTTTCGCTGTCTTCACAGACACAGTATTTCAGAGTCTGCATCGCTTCTGCAACATCTACCAGGAGGTTTTCCCGCAATAAATAATTCCCAAATTTCCGCAAACACTCGACTTTCCGTCTGTACTTGTATCCATGTAGTCTGAACTGGCTTACTGAGATTGAAATATATACAAAGATATAAAAGTACCACAACACTGTATACTGGTGTACGCTTCAAATGCCTTTCCTTTTTCTACTTTTTAAATTCTGGTGTAATACATACTGAGCCTGTGAGTGTCTGTGTCTGATTCCGGAAGTATAGACGGAAATTTACAATTACCCCTAGACTGTATACACCTGGTATATGCTGATACAGTACCTTTGTTCAAAATTTTTTATTACGGTATCATCCATATTAGTGAGCATGTGTGGTTTACGCCTTCTATATACACGGTGAATCGGAGATACCAATTTTTACCCTATACTCGATACAGCTTGTATCTTGTTATACAGTACCTTTGTTTGACATTTAGTATTATGGTCCAATCCATACTGAGTGAGCATCTGAGAGTGACTACGGGACTATGTATACGGAGATTTCAATTGTACCCTATAATATATATACTTGCTATCTTGTTATCCAGTACCTTTTTTACAACATTTTTATTATGGTCAAACCCAGACTTAGTGAGCGTCTGAGGGTGACTCCGGAAATATA